>NW_015114226.1:76273-99200 GCF_001443285.1 Poecilia latipinna | reverse complement strand
TTTTTTTTTTTCTCGATTCTCTGACCGCATTTTGTCGGAGGTTCAGTTCCTCCAGGTAAGTGGGCGTTTACTTCGGGACAAACCGTGACCGCTAATTGGTCGGTCCATCGCTGACAAACCCACTGGATTGATTGACAGGCAGCTTATTGTCAACTGAGAATTTCGGCCAGAAACAGAAATTCAAAGATGCTACTGATCAGTAAAAATTGGAGTTTCTAGAGGTGTAAATCTGGTACAGACATACCCCAATAGATTCGTAGCTGTAATTGCACTGATGGTGATATAAAGTATTCACTCTGGGGATTTGAAAGCAAATGTCACACTTTGCAGATGCTTATTTGTGAAAAAGTACCATATTATGAATCGCTTTCCTTCCACAGCACTGTTGTACTTTACTCTGTGTTGGTCTGTCACATATAATCGCTGTAAAATGTATGAAAGGTTGTGATTGTAAATGACCAAATGTGAAAAGGTTTAAGTTTGGCAAGTTTGCCTTTTACATTTTATTATTTCACCGTTATTGCAGATCTATAGGATTAAAATGTCTACGTTTCTGCAGTCTAAAACCTGTTTGCTACACCTCCCTCCGCCCCACACAATCAATTGTCTGGGCTTATTTACCATTTTCTTCTTCTCATCCCAATCTAAATTGGAAAAAGGCTTCTAATTTTCCTGGATTTGGCATTGGATTTAACGGCATTACAGAGACTGGCTGGTGACACGACTCGGCATGCGGTCTGATTTTAAGTGTCGAGACAAAAAAAAGAGGAATTTGCATATTGATGAAAATCGTCGTGCTCCGAGGGGCGCCGGGGTTATAATTATCTCATAATCTGTGAAAATGTCAAAATATGGGTGGTGAACATTTTGGACGCGCGGCATCAAAACACTTGGAACGACGCGTCGCGTTCAGACCCGACTATTACTCGATAAGCCGTCAATGCAACACTGCTGCGGTATTTTCCTGCATTTGTTTTCTATTTACAATAATCACGTGAGTAAACAGATGTCTGTACTAAATCCTTGTAGTAACCAGGGTGGGTTGATGAGATTATAGAAGTGGGCTGAAGATCAGTTATTTGTACTATATCTGATTATTTTTGCTGCTTTTATGCTGTGAAAATACACAATATGAACTCATTGCAAATGAGAAAAGGCTTTTTTGTGTAATTAAATCTTGAATAAAAATGCATAGAAACGTCTTGAGGTTACAATTCTGATCAAATTAATCAGATCAGGCGTCGGCTGGCCTTTTCTTGTTCTTCTCCATTTGACTGTTGCGATGCGTTTCTCTGAGGTCAGGTTGCAGGTTTTCTAAGTGTTTTTCATATGCATTAGTCTGGAAGCATCTGAAAGGTCTCCAGGAGGCATCCTAAGCAGACTGTCGCACTACAGACCCCCTCACCATTTCTCTAAACCTGGATGCAGCCCTGTGGAAGAGGCTAACTTCAATCTGCTCCTTGCGTCCTGGATCTCGTCCTTTTGCGAACAAACCACACCTCATTGCCAGGTCTGAACAAACACAGACCAAAGATCAAGACCTTCACCTTCTGGCCGATAAAAAGGACAACATTGTACTTACATTTCTCTGCTTTGATGCAAAAATTGAGTATTGGGACATTAACCCAATGGGAAGTGTCCAATACTTAAGAGTGCCTGACTGATATCCTGGAAATATTACGTGCCTGAAGACACAAGCATTAGCACATCTGCAAAAAGCAATCATGGATCTTTGGGTGTTATTAACCAAACTAGATCCCATCACCTCCACAATTATACATTGAGATCAAGTCCTATTAAACTACATACAGGGTCTGGAAAATTCAACCTGCAAACGGGACAAACTCAACGTTTGAATGTGAACAGCTTTTCCTTCGTTTGTGTTGAGGACTGCACAGACGTTAAAGCATCCCAGGTATCCTGCACTCCCACAAAATACTTTGAGGGATAAAAGTTATAAACCTTAATCTGAACGCCCCCGAGAAAACTCATGAAGACCAGACACCCAGACCGCCATGACCTCCTCATTATCCCTGTTCCACAGCCAGAGTCACCCTAATGTTGGGTGTTGCAAAGGTTTAATCTTGAGGTTTCAGTAAGTGTGATCACTCTATAATTGGGAATAAAACCTTTAGACCCTTTTTTTTTCTGAAAAACCGGGAGCAGCACCCCGATCTGGCAGTCTATGAGCGTGACCCCTGTTCTCTGTGCTCCAGTCCTCACGTGTCGATGTCCTTCAGCTTTTAGATGTGCTCTAGATTTAGCACACCTGACTCAAAGGGTTTAATTGTCTCCAAACCCGATAGAAACCTGATTAATTGATTCAGGTGTACACAAGTAGAGACACATTTACAGGTTGCAGGTTTGTAGAGATCTGATGACCTTTCTCACCTGGACTCACCTTTCCAACAATCCTAATTTGATCCAAAATATACAGTGATATTACAAAATGCTCTTATTTGAATTGAAATAAAAAAATTAATAAATAAATAAAGCTGGCTGAGAGACATGTGGTCTACAACCAGCGCGCACACAGCCAGATTTATTTTCCTCCCCCATTTTCTCCTCTCTTGGGATTTAGTGGTTTTGCCTGAAATGAAAAACACCAAATATATTTGGGATCCATTTAACTGTGAGATTATTTTCTTATGACCTAATCCTTCTTGTGCCTTCTTAATAATTTCTCTCATTTTCCTCCTTTACATACCTGAGGAGTCGCAGACAGGAGGCAAAGTGTTTGCTTGTTTTATGTCGGTCCAAATTAGGGGGGCTGCTGCCCCCCTAACTGGCCGGATGGGGGGCCGGGCCTGGAGGTGCCACGGAGGGAGGAATGGTTTCAAGTCATTGAAATATGTTATAGACAGAGAAAGTGCGCCCTCGGCTGTTGAGAAGGGTGTATTTAATGTTAAATACACCCCCCCACCACCCACCCCCGCTCTTCAGTTTCACTCCACGTAAGGGGCCCTGTGATTGGTTAAGGGCCCAGTAATTGGCCCCGCCCCCCGGCTAACTTGTTGCGCTAGTGAGATAGACATACAAGTCCACTACAGTTTAGCCTACGATAAACATCTGTGAAATCTGGAAGTGTTCAAGCTTTGATGCAGATTTTCTCTTCGTCCCACGGTATCAAATTTTTTCAATCATTTATATAGCAGATTTCAGCAGCTGGTTAGAAACGTTGTAAAGAAAACATCGTCCAGTTAACAGTTGAACAAACATTGCATTTCGATGTGTACGCATCAAATATGTTGGTCAACGTTTCATTTATTATGGTTCAGAAACGGGCGGGTTTTTAGTCTCGATCTAAAGGAGCTCAATGTTTCAGCTGCTCTGCAGTTTTCTGGAAGTTTGTTCCAGATTTGCGGTGCATAGAAGCTGAATGCTGCTCCCCCATGTTTGGTTCTAGTTCTGGTTCTGGTTTCGGCTTCAGTTGCCCCCATCCAATGTTTCTCAAATGCAACACGTCATCCTGAGCCATCTCTTTTGATGACGTCCTTGAGTGCAAAGATTTGTTTCAGTTGAACTAGCTACTCTTTCATTTTTTTTTCCTCAGCATTTTTTCAAGCATTTTGGGAGGCTAAACAAACAGGAAAACTAACTGCTCTGTAAACGAAGTCCAATAATCATTTACAATTTACTACCAGGTTCTGCAGCGTCAGCTCGTCACAGCCGCCACTGAGTCAGCTCGCTTAGACGTATTCATCAATTTGATGATTTGATTGGCAGACGCAAAAATGAACCTTGAATGTGTTTGAAACATTTGGATGGTGCAAAAAAAAAGAAGAAAAAAAAAGACTCAAACTGACTCATAATGGCTCAATATGCTCAGACGTGATATGAATCTAGGACTGTAAAACTCTAGAAATATGCTAGAGGAAGATATTCCTGCTAGATTTAAAGGTGCTAACAACACAATTAACAATAATTGGAGCTTTTTTTTCTCTCTCAGGTTGAACTGTGGATGAAGTTGTAGAAATGAATGTAAAGATGGTGCGTTTTTATTTTCTTTTTATTAAAACTTCAATATAGGTTGTAAGCTGAGTATTTGAAAGACGTGTGTTGGTATGAAGTAGTAATAACAGCTGGAGGAGAGGGAGGTTATATGAGTGTAATAATGATGCCTTTAGTGGATAAAATGACAGCTTTAAGCCCTGAGGAGTCCTCTAATGTACTCGCTCTAACAGTTACAGGCAGGTGAGCATTTAAGGAATAAAATGTCTTTCTTCCTTTAATAATCAGTCTCATTTTGCATGTAAATCTTCCCATTGTCCTTTTATTGGCAGACAGTAGTATATCGATTGGCCTGGCCCCTCTGCTCTCTCTCTCTCTCTGCCTCCCCAGCCCTTACCTTCTTTTAGTGGCAGCCTGAGCTGTAAAAGAAAAGAATCAATGGGGGAAATGTCCTGAAACAGTCGATGGAGAAGCCATCTGGCCCCCGGTGGTCCTCGGAGAAAAGCTGCCCGTTCCCCAGAGACGAGGCAAAACGGTGGAAATGCTGCAAAGAGTCATGAGCACGCAGCGAAACACACGGCGAGCGTTAACTCAATAACACGTAAATCCTCATAATGGCCTCCGTGTCATGTGGCTGTTACATAAGACGGAGACAGGTGGAAGCGTTTTTCGGGCTTATTTTTAGGAACGTTTGGTCTTCTCTTTGACTTAGCAGTACAACAACTTGTTTGCTGAGCTTTGCGGCGCACACATCCCTCTGGTTACTATGACGATGGCTGGAAGGCACTGGTATTCAAACAGCTCCCCGATTTTAATAAAAACTTTGACGCCGCAGTAGTCTTACTGCTCCGGAAACTAAAATTTAGTCTTTCTGCAACAATCTCTGTTACTGCTAATGCTCTTTGTTTACGTCTCAGTGCAGATGGCAGGTTTTTCTCCAGGTGCATTTAGGATGCCGTTGTTCACGACACATTTGGGTTTCAAATTTTGACTTTTAAGTTATTACTCTAATAATAAACGCTTGCAAAGGCAGTGACATTTGTATTCAGTGCAAATACACTAAACTGAAGAAATAGGAAATTAAGCAAGGAGAAAAATGAATAATAATCAGTTTTCAAAAAATATCCCCAGCCTTTGAACATTTACACGCCGTCAAAACGCAAACGCCAACTAATTAGCGTATTATCCAATAGATACGACATGACAAAAGGAAGCAGAAGGAAAAAAAAATAGGAGGTTGTGCTGCACATTTCGTATTCAGCCCTCTAGTCAATACTTCACCCTTTTGCTGTAGTGCAGCTGCAACACTTTAGGTGTATATCTCTTATCAAATTTGCAGATATAGGAATTGAAATGGGTTTTTAATTTTAAATAAGAGCTTTCAAAATGTATTTATTTTAATTTATTTTCAATATGATGGCAGTATAAAATGGCACGCATGAACAGGGAATGCAAAAGACACATATATTTGTGCCGTGATATTGACAGGCTCGAAAAAGAGTAGGAAGAAGTAAGACACTAATGAACTCCTACCCCATAAAGTCGAACCATATTTTTCAGATGGACCTTCATTATTAAATCAAATAAATAAAAAATGTAGGTTAATTAATTTTCCACTTTATCTGGGTTTATATTTGTCTAAATATATACATCCATATGTCCAAGTAATCATTTTTTTCATCTTTTTAGCTTTTTCAATTCTTGGAAAAGATTCTTAATTGGGTTCAAATCTGGACCTTTAGACCACATGATGCTGCCACTACCATGTTTCACCATAGAAACGGTGCGTTGATGGTGATGTGTGTTATTAGTTTTCAGCTATATGTTACTGCCCCCTCAATGACCTGGGGCACATTTTAATCTCAACTCAATAAAAAAAAGTCAGATTTGTGAAGTTACAGCCGTCTAGTTGATAAATTTTCCAACCATCTCTGATTCTCCACCAGTTACTATCGGTCTCTTGTTTGCTTGTCCAACTAATGCTGTTCTTGCTCAACATGTCGTATTATGTTTTGGCCCGTTTGCAGTGGTGCCATAAACTTTCCATTTGCAGATGCTGATTTGAATGGTTGCTTGGAAAATGTCCAAACCCATTTACAATATTTTGTATCATAACTCTGACCCACTCTCTGCGTTCCCTGGTCGTCAGTGACAACTCGTCACGATGCCATTTGTTCCCTAACTTTCTTTAGCAAACCTTCACAGAACGGCTGTATATATATATATGGAGATGGATGGAGTCTGTTTGCTAACTGAATGACCTACTGGATTGTATTTACAGGTATTATAATAAAAGTTGGGCTGCATGATGGAAGCTGGTAGCACTTCTGTTGCCTTGCAGCAAGAAGGTTCTAGGTTCGAATCGCAGCCTGGGGTAAATCTGTGTGGAGTTTGGATGTTCTCCTGTCTATGCGTTGGTTCTCTCTGCGTACTCTGGTTTCCTCACACAGTCCAAAAGCGTGACTCATAGACTAACCAGTTTCTCCAAATTACCCGTTGGTATAAGTGTACTGGTTGTTTATGTTGCCCTGTGAGTGGGAACCTGTTCAGGTTTTGGCGTTTTCATATTTTTTAGAAACAAAGTGAAGCCACTGTCCAGTGGACGCATTAATTCATATCCGCTGATGTATAGATCTACCTATAAATGCACCGTGATTTGCATTGGTTAAACAAATTTACTTTTGGGAACAGGTAGGGCACCAAACCTGGCTGTGTGGCCCAGGGCCCCACATCCTTCTAAATCCGGCCCTACCAGCCCTAGACGGGCAATGAGAGGATGATAAAAGGAGCTTAATTCAAATTCCTTCCACGTTTTTAGCCCCACTCAAAGACCACAACCTCCACCCAACAAGCCAGTCTCAAGTCCCTCCACGACCTTATGCCCTGCAGAGGTCAAAGGTAAGCCCACTGACCGGCCCACAGCTCCACCTGGTCTACCCTTCTCCATACTCCACCCAACATCATTGGAGACTCCAACACTACCTCCACCTTCCTGCCCAGGTAGCCGATCACGGCACCTGGTCGGTAAACACAGAGCAGCAAACAGAACAATCCTCCTCCCCTCCTCAACAACATATTTGTTTGAAGCTTGAACCAATGTGGAGAGGGTTTGAGGTGGTGTTCGTTCTGTAGCATTCAATGCAGATGAGATGATTGTGAAGAAGAAAATATTAGGTTGGAGGTTAAGACTGCAAAGAGCTGTGAATATGAAGTGCAAATGTTTAAAAGATTTACTCCAAAATGTCAGATTGTAAGAACAGGCCCATGCTTAGCTCTTATTTGTAGGCGTCTAAAAGTTGCTGCAACTTTGTTTATGTTGAGTTTTACCGTCTCTTGAAACAATTCCACATTAAAACCATCAATGTTTTACTTTATATGTCGCAGTTTTGCTGACATTTGCTCACTTGGAGTTGGTTTGGTTTCTTTTAATCCGTCCTTTCTTTGTCTGCAAGATTCTGCTCTGTCCTCCGGCAGACTGTTTCAGACTATATTTACATAAAATTTGCACAATTCACGGCTGCCTAACACCTGAACCTGGGGCCACACCTCCAGCCAATCTGAACTGTATCAAATTATGAATGGAAATTTCCACATAAAACATTCCCGCTACGAGTGACGATCGTTGCTTGAGATATATGACAATTTGTATTATTGGGCTAAACGTGGATCTGATGTCTGACATTTGAGAGAGGTTTCCATTTGGTTTCTCAGTCAAATGCAAACTCAGAACGCATAAATCACCGGATTAGAGTCCTAACATGATTACGCGCGCGTTCGGAAGGGAAAGAGCAACGTTGAAGCTGAAATACAAGCTACACAAAGCGCTTATTGCTCAGGAAACGAGTTTTGTGTGAATGCATGCAAGCAATTCAAGAATAAAATTTAAAGTAAAGGCTCTTAAAATTAAGAATTGGTTTAAGTAAATTACTAAAAGTTATATTAACTACCCGATATCTCCCTGCACGCTCGATGAAGTTTCAATGGGTCCCATTTTGACTGTCAGATGCTCCAGCACTGGTTGACCATTGATGCAACCCATCATGCCATCTGTTGAACATCTTAAACATTTTGCTCTTTAAATGTACAAAACTGTTTTAAATAGGTTTAAGAAATTGCACACAAGTCAAACCTTTCATTGCCTTCTTGGCTTTCTTTCTTTTTTCTTTTGTCGATGTGGGAAGTTTGTAAATATAGGGAAATCTTGAAACTTAGAAGGTCATCAGATTTCTGGAGACCAAACAAGACGAGTCTAATTAGTCATTATGGTATTTTTCCATATTCATCATTTAAGACACGCAATTCTTTAGTGGCTAAGTGTAGTGAAACCGTTTGAAAACATATCAGTTTTTAAAGCAAATTTGTAAAGTGCCTTGGTAAATTATGCATGCTTTTTTTTTTAACCTTTTGACAGTTTCTTTCTGTTTTTCATATAAAAACTTAATAATGTGGTGTGGATGTTTTTGCAAAATCACATTTTGCTGCAATGATGCAGTAGAGTATATCCCCATCTGTAGCCAGATTGTTTCCCCGTTATTCTTTGGACTAAACTCAGTCAGGCTGGATGGGACGTGTGATTCTCAATGTGATTTTTGTCTGTACTTTGACTATGAATGTTCTTTAACCAATCTACCGTCAGACTGCATGCTTAAGGTCGTCGTACTGCTTTGCGATGAAGCTCCGATACCTCTCAAATGTTCTGCATACTTTGAGTAGAGTGTTACTTTTTATTTTCTATTTATTATTTTTGGTCTCCTCTGTTCGGAGCAGCTTCTTCCACACGTCCTCTGGCTTTTACAAACAGTGTCCGTGTTCTTGCTACTCCTTCAAAGAGGCAATAGTGGAATGAAGAGGTGATTGTTGTCCCATCAAAAAGTTATTATGGAGATTCTTCAGAGTTTCCACGTGGAAGGTGAAAGGCCTTGGAAGGGGAGCTATTGTCATAACCATTTCTACCATGAATTAATGAATTGAGCTCTGCACGAAGTTAAACGCTTGGGCTTTTATTTTATATGCCAGTCACTCTCTGAACATCAGATCTAAGAGAACAACGTTGGAGGTCTAAAGTTCTCCAACAAAACATAAATGTATTTATACTGAGATCTAGTTGCACACAAGTGATATCTATTTTCCTACCAAGTGGTTTCTGAATTGGTTGTACTTTATCTTTAGGGGAGTCGGAGTAAAGGGGTTGAGCGGGCATTTTTTATTTCAGATTTTTAATTGTAAAAATCTTCCTGAAACCTGCATGTTCTTTTCATACAACTTCACCTTTGTCATAACAAACAAATTAAAAATAAAGGCGTATTTTTACTTTTTCAGGGCGTTGTGTAAATGTCTTAAATTACACATTAACTGCAGTAATGTACAAAACAACCAGAAGCAAAATCTGATTTTTTACTTTTAAGTTAAAATCATTGATTAGAGGAAATTTAAATGTTTTTAGCATTCAAACTGCACCGTGACGGGATGTTTTCTTACGTTTTGCTCTATTTATTGTCCAAACTGTCATGTATGAATCTTCCATCACTCATATCTGAGGTAATTTTATGCTCTGGTAGCTGAAAAGCAAAAGTGATCAGAAGGAGTTAACACTAATAGTTATATATATATATATATATATATATATATATATATATATATATATATATATATATGTATGTGTTCATAGTGTGGGGAAGGGAAATGAATAGATAAAAAAAAACACGTGCTTTTGTTGCATTATTTTCACTCTCAACAACAAAAATAAAACCCTCTTGTGAACTGAGCAGGAGGGCGGACTGAGCCGAGCTCTTCCTCCCACGGAGTCGCTGCTCTCCACGCAGGACGTAACCACAGGAAAACCACACGAGGGATCTGAGCTGAGGCGCTCGCGCCTTCCAAAACAACAACGCAGCACCTTTTTTTTTTTTCTTTGATTACCGCCGCCATCACCGCTGCTTCTTCTTCTTTTCTTCTTCTTCTGACTCTCACCTGCAACTTTCCGCAGATTCACACTTTCGTCGCGCACGCCGCAGCAGCCGACTTCCCGCTTCTCACCCCTTTACCCGTTCAGCCTGTTATGACTGAGAGAGGAATGCTGCTGCTTTTATATAGGCCTCTAAAAATAACTCACCCCCTCGCTGCCATCTACAGCGAGACCGACGTCCCCGCGCAGCCAATGGCGCGGCCGCGTCCCTCAAAGCCCCGCCCACTGCCTCTGTCTCAGCGCCTCCTTAATTGGACAAGAGTGACATCATCAACCCCATTTGCCTTATAAGGTCACGCATGAAATTGAGTGACAAGGTGGCACCGCCTCTCTCCCTCTCTCCCCCCTCCTCCTCCTCATGAACTCCCGTCCGCTTCTCCGCGCCGGGGTACAGTCTGCTGCTGGAGGAGCAAACCTGGCAACCTGGCAGCTTCGGACGGAGCCCGATCGGCAATCTGGCAATGCGGAAATAGACCTGGCACCCCCGGATTGAGGAGAGAAGGCGTGACAGAGCGAGCTGGAGGAGTAGAGAGAGAGGAGAGAGAGAGAGAGAGCGGGGATTGCGCTGACAAAGATCAAATAACACACACTTTCTACCCACGTTGCCGTTTCTCGATTTTTTTTTTAATTAAAGTGCTCAGGTGCGCGCTCGTCTGCACCAGCTCGCGCTTTTCCTCCAGCTTTTTTTGTGGTTTGTTTTCTCCACTCTGAGAAAGAAAGAGGGGGAATAAAGAAGAGGAAAGAAGAAGTGCGTTTTTAATCGCCTCTATTCCGGACTTCTTTACTTTGCCTTCTTTTTTTTTTTTTTACCCTCTCCCCTTTCCCTTCCTCGTCAACCATGGATGTTTTGGCGAATTACAGTATTTTCCAGGAACTCCAACTCGTCCATGACACTGGTTATTTCTCGGCGATGCCTTCCCTGGAGGAGAACTGGCAGCAGGTCAGAGATGATGCGCTTTTTATTTCTTCTTCTTCTCCTCCTCCCGTCTCCTCTTTTAAAAACAGAAACTGAAATAAAATGTCCTGAGTGCGCATGTTTGATGTTTTCTGTGCGGGTTTTAAAAAGTGTTTTTTTGCATTAGGAGGGGAGTCGCTGCTGAGCCCCGTGTTAGTTGCGTCTTTTTTTTTTTCTTTTTTTTTTTTCTCTCGCTCACATGGAGCACCGCGAGGTCCGCTGACAGGAGAAAAACACACACGCACACACACACACGCAGGGGAAAAGGAAGGGGGAGGATACATCCATACGCACCAATGGCACAGACTGGCAACGTTTAAAGAGAGGAGAAAAGTGTGCGTAAACACTCTTAACAGTGTTTACGCACGCTCCAAAAAAAAAAAGAAAAAAAGAAAGAAGGAACGTGTCCTTGATCCTTCAGAGCAGCTACTCGAGGCTTAATTAACTTCCCCTGATCATTAATGTGAAAGCAGGAGCATGACGCTGTTGCTGCTAGGATCCCTTCAGCGTTTAATCCACCCGGAATTGATGCGCAAAACTCTCCAGAAGCAGGTGGTTGAGGTTGGAAACGCTGTTCCTGCTATAGATTCTGATAAACGACGTTAATTAATGAATAAAATAAAATAAAATAAAATGGCTCCCTGAAATTGCTGCAAGTACAACTGCAAGTTTTTTTTGTTTTTTTTTTTTGTTTTACGTATGTGTCTAGTAGCCCTTCATTTTCAGAAACAGACTCTTTGGGAGGGGGTTTTCTTCTCACCTTGGAGCCCTTCAGAGCGTAAAAGGCTTTAGAGAATTTTTTAAATTCTGTTAAATTTAAATGTACAGAATTTTTTAGTAATATAATATATTACAGAAACTAATTTTTTACAGTTTCTGTATAAAAAAAATGCAGTTTTTACAGAAACTGTAATTTTTAATTCCAGTCAAAGATTCTCAAGTGGATTTAGATCCGGGCTTTGACTGGGTTATTTTAATGAATGAATCTGATTTGGTGAACTGTGGGCTCCATAAGCAGCTTCCTCTGTCCATAAGGCTGAGTAAGCATTCCCACAGCATCATTCTTCCATCGCCGTGCATCACCATGGGGACGGTGTGTCCATTGTTATGCGCAGTGCTAGTTTTCCTCCTCTCAGAACATGTTTTATGTTGGACATGAAGTTCAGGTTTGGCCTCATCTGATTAGACTGCCTTCGTCCTCATGCTAGCCGTGTCCTTGTTGCTACGGCAAACAGCAAACTGAGCTCCTTACGGTTTTCTTCATGCCCGTTTTGGACGCTGAATGGATCACTTCCCTCCAGGATCGTCCTGGATCCAGTTCCGTCTCGTCTTCCTTTCCGTTCTCATCCATTTCTCTCTGCAGCATAATGCTGCCACTGCCATGTGCTACGCTGGGAAGGCGTGCTCAGAGATCCTCCCATCATCAACTCTGATCAGTCAGAGGAAACAGCTGAACATAAAGGTGGAGACGGCAACTTCTGGTGACCGGCGACTTTGGTTGCGTTGCGATTTTTGTCATTTAAAAAAAAAATTAAATTAACAAGCTGTAACTTATTGAGTGAAAGTGACGGCGCGGTGCCGACGTGAGAGTAGAATGACTGTGAAAGAGAAGCAATTTCCGCGTTCTTGGTTCCACGCTGATGGTGATGGGGTGGTGGTGGTGGAGAGAAATGTGCGCGTTTTTCTCCTGGAGGCTGATGCTGCTCTTTGTGTGACTGATGTGATCAATAGGAGAGTCTGTCAGCCTGGTATGTTTGGGATTATCCTCCGAGACACAAAACACACAAGCTGTAGGAGATGGACACGTGCCTAATAGGAATTGACTTTTTCTTAAATAATACATCCACACCTGCCACTGTTTGTTTGCAGATAATGCTGCTGAATAATGCATGTCAGCCACCATGACATTCAGCTGACAGTGCAAGTTAGGCTGCAGACTGCTTTATAACCCACCATTTAGGCACTCGGATCTCCCTCCGTTATGTTCATGTCGAACTGTTCACCCGCTTGATTGGGACCTGGTTTCATTTCGAACGGTTCATTGTTGTCAACTTGAGACAGATCGTATGAAGCCACGTGAATCCAGCATCTTTCCTGGGCCTGTTGTATAGCATCCCATCTCCTCTGGATTGTCAGTGTGTGTGTGTGTGTGTATGAAACATGGAAATTGTTGCAGTGTTGGATGAAGCAGAAACTACATGTTTCCTCTCAAACCAAATAAGTGCTGCTTCATCCTGGTTTTAGTGCAAACGGCTCACTTTGCTACCATTTTTCCACCCTCATTTATGTTAATTGTTTAGTTGTGTAAACAATTATATCAGGCGTAATTAAAAAAAAATAATAAATTAACGGGTTTACTTTCAGTTTGGAGTCTTATGTTACAGACACTGAATGCATATCTTAAAAAAATTACGTGCATATTGCTGCTACTTCACTACAAATTAGTGATTCAATAGATTTCATAGTTTCAAGGTTGATTAATGATTAATCCCACAATAGTTGCTATAGCAACTCTAATAAATAGCTGTGCATCCTGTTTGAGAGCCATCTGGTGGCCATGTTTTTAATCAGGCAAACAAAATAGACACTAAATGTCACTTAACATGTGTCCATTGTCCGTTGAGGTGACCGAGTAGTAGGATCGGTCCATGATAGGACAAGAGACACAGGCAAGACGACCATGCACACCCACACACAAACACACACACACACACACACACACACACACACACACACACACACGCACACTTATAGGTTTAGAGAGACCATTTAACCTGAGAGTCGTGGATTATGAGAGGAAGCCGAAACATGTAGGGAGAAACCAGGCAAGGATTCAAAACCAGAACCTTCTTGCTCTGAGGCAGCTGTGCTCCCAACTTCTACATAGTTAAAAAAAGAAATAGTTTAACCAGAAAACCTTTGTCACTTCCAAAAAATCCAAACCGGGTTTAGAACAGAAATTGGTGCAATAACTGCATGTTTAGCCAAGCCTGACTTGGCACTTAGCCTAGCTTAGCCTGGCTTAGCCATCTGTGTCGAAAGAGCAGGAGCATATAAATAGTTAGAACCAAGATTATTTATAGTCGTAGACTTAGGTTTAAAGTAATTTAAACATTTGACATTTCTGACTAGAGGTAACATTATTGTTCTTTAGCAGCCTTGCCAGAGTCCTGACTTGCATTGAACTAATGGAAACTAAAGATTAGCTGGGGATGGAAAGGAAGCCTTCTCCTCCCAGTGACTTGCTGCTCATCTCCACAGATAAATGACAGACGGTTATCCATCAAGCTGTTTAGTTTGAAAACTGTTTAATTGGTTTTTTTATTAGCTTCTTTTTCTCGCAGCATTTGAAATAATATCCTGCTTGGTTCGAGGAAATGCTTATTACATTAGACACATTGCAGAGACAAAGAGAGAAAGAGAGAGAGAGAGACAGAGAGAGAAAGAGAAAGAGACTTCTGTCCATTCTCAATACACTTATTACAGGTTTGCTTACTTTGCAGATAGCTAAGGAAATGCTTAGCTAGAAATACCAAGATGTCTTCCTGGCAAGAAAATTGTAATATTTTAGTTAGATTTGAAGGCAGAAAGCAAATAGCTTCTAATGGATACCATTACTTGACCTGAATTGCTTGTTTAGAGTAATTCCATTGGTTTATGGCTTTGCTAATAAGATGTTTGTGCTAAGTTAGGCTGACAACGGTCTGGAAGGCCCTCTGCAGAAAGACGAGACTGCTTTTCAGAAAGCCACCGCTTCATCCCGCTCTTTGTTTCTGTCGGCCGGTTTTTAAATAAATCCTACATTTTAGGAGTTAAGCAGATTTTGACTTTTATTTTCCTCAGCGTTGAGCATTTTCCAGTTTTGAAGTGTGGAATATTCTTTTTTTCTTTTCTCTTCGAATGCGTCTGCTCTAGCTGCGACACAGACAGAAACCTGGCACACCCGCAATTTTTCCACTCTTGTTCCTTCTGTCTCTCGCTATTCCCTCATTTACTCCATCGCTCATAGGCTTACAAACAGACACACACACACACACACACACACACACACACACACACATGCGCACATGCTTGGCTGGCATGCACTAATGGAAAGCTAAGGTCTGGCAGGACTCATCCCGCCACTTTCGACAGTAATTGGCCGTTTGCTGTCAGATGGACAGAACCACACACACACACACACACACACACCCATGCACACACACACACGCACGCAGTCAGACAAACAACACGCACGCTCAGGCAACCTGATTTGTGGCTATCATTTATCTGTCCAGGCTTTGTGTCCTCATACAGCCTTTTATCAGCTGCTTTGCATCGTGGTAACAGAAGCAGGGAAAACAACACCCTTTGTCTTACCTGCCTGTCATTTTTGTTGCATTTGATGGCGTCCTGTGTGTAATTGCAGCATCTTTCTGCATTAGGACTGAAGTGATGGGCTGTTGGGGGGGTGGATCTGTGCGCCTGTGCGGAGTGGTCAAGGATCAAACTCAGACTTCCCAATTAGGAGTAATCCATTTATTCCACAGCAGAGCCGCTCAGAGGTCTGATGAAAAACAGAGGGAAGTAGAGAAAGCGAAAACAGAGGGATGTTGAAAGTGTAATTGAAGTAGAGGCCACGTTTTTTTTATGTGGATGTTGTAGAACTGCATTTACAGGCTGCGTGTGTGTGTGTGTGTGTGCGTGTGTGTGCGTGCAAGGTTTGCAGGTATCTATTTAAAAGTGTTGCGTTGCTTTATTCCGGCTGACTCGAATATCTTTTTCTCATCTTGTCTGCTAGTTTACATGCTGTGTGTGTCTGTAGTTCTTTTCAGGCGTATTGATTTATTTGCTGTGGAGTCATTACAGCACTCTGCTAGACCAGCCAGTTCTGTGTTACAGGGAAACCTGGCCTGCTTTTGTCCAGGAAAAAGGCTACAAGCCTAAATCTGTTTCTTCACTGCAATCGGACAGTGTGGTAGCGCAAATGGTAAAAAAAACAAAAAAAAACAACAACCAGTATCCGGTCCTATCCGGTTCTGTTTTCCAGTAAAAGAAACGCTCTCATATTTCCAACACGTGCGATTTTTTTTTTTTTTAGAAGTGGGAAAAGTCCCTTTTGTCTGTCCTTTTAGGTACAGCTTGTTATCGTTTGGGGCAACAATGTGGCAAGCTGGCGGCTGAGCGTGGCTCGTAATAAAAAAACAATATTAAATTAAAATGTTTTATGTTTATTCAACCAGGAGGTGTGTTTCTGACTGGAAATGACTCACACACACACACTGTATCACTTCTCAGACTTCCCAACTACTTTTATGTGCGTTTTATGTTGAAAAAGGTTCACACAAGCCTTTAATGGTGTTACAGCAATCAAAGTTATATTTCCTGAGTAGATTTTTTTTTCTTGTATCTTTGTCATCACCCTAAACTTTAACTCCACAGATTCTCTGAGAACGCCTCGGCTGCTTCATGATGCTGATATTACTTCCAGAGAGAAGAAACGTGTTGCTAAAATTAGAACTTTGCAGATGTATAGGACATTTTGTGCTTAACTGGGTATTTGGAGTGTAATAAATGCAGTGATATATTTACATAATGTTCACAGTATTTTAACAGCTTGAGGCAGAAAGCTGTGCAACGGTCTGGGGGATGTATGGGGGGGGGGGTTGTGCTTTTAATATTACGGTAGTTTGCATTGAAAAAGTTTGAGAGGGTTGAACCATGTTCCATGTTTCTAAAAACAGACCCAGGAGAGAAAATCGTCGGACGTTACAGAGATGCTTCTACAGCCAACCTTAAAAAAAAAAAAAATCCTAAATTTGCTAAAGCTAAAAGTCTTTCCAGCCTCATGAATGCCATTTCTTTAACCTTCCTCTTTCGATTCCTGTAACTTTCTTTCTCTTTGAACTGGATTCCCGTCAACACATCTTAGGGCTTTTTAAGGTCGACGCAAAAAAAAAAAAGGCTAAAAACTAGACGTGCTGTATTATTTACTATTATTATACACCAGATAAGACTTATAAGCAAACACAATAATGACAATAAAAAAAAAACATATTCAAAATGGAGTTTTTACTCGTACATCCTGTGTTGTTTTCTTATAAAGCATAAAAGAAAGTTAAAACTCCTGTCTGCTTGTGTTGCAGCAATAAAAACATCCAACCAAACCACATAATTATTACAGATCTCTGACAGAACAAGGCTTACAGATCTCTAAAGTAAATAAAAATAAAACAAACCCCAGTAAACCAGTCGAGTATCCAAGCTGCAGAATACGCTTGCAGGCTGTGCAGCTACTCATGCGTACCGTCTGCTTTTTTTTGCCCTCCTTCTCATCTCCTCTGCAACCTGTTGACCTGCTGCAGTGACCACTGCCTGAACTGTTTTCTCTCTCTCTGTTTCTTTCTCACTCTGTTTTCCTCTCTCACTATCTGCCCACGGCTTGAGGCGGGCTCGGGGAAGTTTGACAAGATAATGAATTGCCATGCATGCTGCAGTTTTTCACATTTCACAGCCCAGTAACTCTGGGGATGGAGTGAAGGGTGGAGGGGTTTGAGGCGGGGACGGAGGGAGCGCTTGGTAAGAGGAAGAGGACGAGAGATGCCGAAAAACACCAGGAGACACAATAAAAGCCCAGATTGAAGTTAGTCAGAAAAGACGAGACTTTTGGTCCTTTTCTCTCTTTCTGCCCTCCTTTTGGTGTGTGTCTCACAGTTTGCCCCGGGTTGACACACACACACACACACTCACACACACACACGCAGTTATGTAATTGTCTGCGGAGCACAGCTGCTTTGTCATAGTCACAGCAGACAAAAAAAAAAGATGAAGCTGAGGGAGAGAAACAAAAGAATGGAGAGAAAAATATTGAAGTGTGAGAGAGGTGAAAGAGGTCGATGAATAAAGCTTCTCTTCATGTGATGAGAGAGAGAGAGAGACGGAAATGTGGCTCTTTTTAAACGTGGGAAAATGTTCTTTCATCGAGTGAACTCGAACTTTACTCCAGTGCTCTCGTGTTGCGTAAAGCAATACATATTTTAAATTAGAATTACAGAAATTCACCGTTGATGTCTCTGAACATAATTCTGGATTTCTGTGGGCATTTTCTCCTTTAAATGATGCACTTCATGTTGTTTGCGCTGCGCTTCCAAGTTATCAAAAATCCGCCACTTTTTGCTGGGTCTTTGGATGGTGGGATTTCTGAATCGGTGTTGGAGACGAGTAGAAAACATTCGTTGGAACCTGGAGAGCAGCCCAGGAAGGAAGTGACTGCAACCATGTTGATCTTCAGCGTCGTCCGAGTTGAAGCGCGTCGGTTGTGATAATCTTGGAGAAACCCACTTCGAGCAACAGTGACGTTTAAGCTCTTTGTTGGATTTTGCTAATTTCACACCAGTGAGACGAGTCCAGTCGTTTATTTTTCGACATATTTTCATTGATTGCGTCGATACAGTTCGCGACGCAGTTGTCTCCGGTTCTGTTTCCTGCCCTGGGCAATTTGCTGCATGTCTTCCCCTTCTTCCTGCCCATCTACGTTTGAATGAAAGCCTCAAGTGTCACCAAAAAACCCCCCCCAAAAAACTTCAGAAAGTGGCACAGATGCATCAAATTACCCAGGAACACGTCTTGAGATGATATCTGGGATGCTAATGCGTTTGTTGCCACACTGCTGCTTGTAATCTTAAGACGGCCTCCATATGCACAGCGATGTCAGAATTTCTCAGCAGCGAGTAGAGCTGGACAATATCACACAAACATGCAAATGAGTTTATTTGTAATATTCCTGACTTCTTTTCAGTTCCTTCAACACTCTTTGTGAGCGTTAGCATCTCCAGCTCAAAAATATATGCTTGGTTTTTCAAGCATATTATTAGACTAAATGCGTGATGCTTTAATATAACACTAAAACTGTATTTCATATTGTTTGATTGCGTTATTGCACACTTTGCCAAAGTGACGTGAACTGAGGTTTGCTACATTGTGCTTCTCAGAGGTAGAAAACCGTCTGGAATCCAAAGTTTTAATTAGGAAAGTTGGAGCTTCCTCCCCAACACCGACCATCCAAATCCAATATGGCCGCTCACGTCTTCAGTAACTGGTTTGCACTTCCAGTGATTCAGATCTCCTCTCATTAGTCGCCCTGCGTAGTAAAGAATAACTGGTTGCTGCAGAGTTTGGATCGCATAAAACGTGGAAAATTGCATTTACGCGGCTGACGTCGCTGGTTGTAGTTAGATGAAGGTTTTAGACTTTTAAGGTAAATGCAATTCTGAACTGAAGTTTCTTCATTAGCCAAAAAAAAAGAAGAAAGAAATAATTACTCTAAAGAATTATTTGTCATTGATGATCCTTGTTGAAAATATTTATCCATTCCCTTTTCTTTTCTTTTTTTTTTTTTTGGATTATGAGGTAAAGACGCCGTTATTGTCTTCAGCTCATAACTTCCAACCGCTCGCGTCAAAACCCGCTGACGGTGTCCTGGGAGCCCGTGATTCAGTAAGTGAATAAGGCAGAGATTAGATAAGAAACGGAGCAGTCAGACTGAAACGGCAGGAAGGCAGAACAAATGAACTGCACTCGTGATGGAGAGAGAGAGAGAGAGAGAGAGAGAGAGAGAGAGAGAGAGCTTACGCTGTGAAAGCTATAGTCCTGATCTTTCAAGATGAGTGCCTTTCTCCAGCTCTATTCACCACGGAGCCCGATTACTACAGTTAATAAGGAGATTTACTCATTCATCTCTGCGTGCTCGGAGCGCACACGGGATATCTGTTATTGTGAAGCGACTCGTCCTAATAGGTCTCATGTGGTACTGATTTACCACGTTTTTTTTTCTCTTTCCAACCAAAAAGCCCCGCATTT
This sequence comes from Poecilia latipinna, assembly GCF_001443285.1. Taxonomy (NCBI): domain Eukaryota; kingdom Metazoa; phylum Chordata; class Actinopteri; order Cyprinodontiformes; family Poeciliidae; genus Poecilia; species Poecilia latipinna. The sequence continues at coordinate 79,491 of NW_015114226.1, read as the reverse complement.
TAGGAACTGTGCCGTTCTGGTTTACAACCTGCTGTTTGATACAAAAAAAAGAAAGAAAGAAGGATGAATAAATAGTGTCAGTTCCATCACATCTCAGGGAGACGGATATGTTTAGCTCTGCTTATCTTAAAAACTTGTTGCAGGGCGACGAGTGCTGTTGGAGCGAAGAGAGAATAGAAAACGACGTTTTGTTAGCATAGATTGTGGCTAATAATGGCTTTTAAGGGTTTAATTGATCAGTTGGCTATTTTGGCGCCTGGGGTCGGGGATTGATTTAGACTAAAAAACAATAAATAAATAAATAAAACACGAAAAACGGATTATTAAACGGCGTTTTTAGAACAATGGGAGGAAAAGCTTCTTCCCCCAACAGTTTACGACGATTCTCCTTCATGTTGCTAAGAATTTAAAACTGTATTTATTTTTAAAACAAAACACCCAGCAGTGTTCAATTTATTCACTTTCATTATCAGCAGTCGGGGCTGTGATCACAGGCTCAGGTGTGTCGAGTCTTTTTTTGTCTCCACATCCTGCTGAGCCAGTGTTTGCGGATCAATTGGCTCGGGGATGAAGCCTTGTGACCTGGCAGCCGTCCAGACCCTCCCTCTGCTCCCCCCTCTCTCACCCAAACATCCCTTTTGTCTGGGAACAGTTGAAATTTGCACGTTTTAAAGGTAAGACGTGTTAGCAACTCAGGCTAACGTGGAGCAGAGGAGGTTTTGTACTCCGTTGGAGCTGGAGCGCTGATGGAAACGCAAACAAAGTCGACGTAGGATGTGCTTCCTCTCTCCACTTCTGCTTCCTCTCTTTTGCAATTGCAAGAGCAGAAATGCTTCCAAAACACGTAGTTGGTTGTGAATTTATCTTTGGAGAACACACAGCTTTACTTTCCCCACTGCTTGTGTGCATTTTTCTTTTTGTAGAGCCGATGAAGAGGACGGCTTCGTCTGCGATTTTAATATTTAAGCCCCTCTGTGTGTGTGTGTGTGTGTGTGTGTGTGTGTGTGTGTGTGTGTGTGTGTGTGTGTGTGTCTGATGAGATCATTCAGCGTGCAGAGGATGTTGCACACCATGAATGTGCAACATCCTGTGTTTGTGTGTTTGTGTGTGTGCAGTAGCTTGTCAAGGCCAACAGGACACACACGTGCTCTTTCCATTATCTTCAAATCTGTCCAATAAGACGAACCCAAACTATCACAAACACACAGATCGATTCGACTGTGACTGGAAAGGAAAACCTGTAAGGTTTGGTGAGGATACAAAGCATTTTGTTTTCAGTCTCAGAGGAAAAAATAATACAGGAGCGTTCCTATAAAGTTGTGGCTGCTGCTCAGTTTACAGCTTATATAAAGTCCAGCTTTCCTTCACCATCTGGTGGCTCTTTAACGGCGCAGCCATTCAGCGTCCAGCTGTCCGCTTCATGAGACAGACAAACATTTCCTGGTCAACAGTTGTGATAATGAAGCAGGAGTTTTCTGTGACGGCCTTGAAAAGTAATACAACTTCCAAACCTGTTTTTGTCGTACAAGCAAAATTCCTTTGAGTTCTTGAAAGTTTGAGGAAAGTTTGCCATGACTTGGCTTGATGGGATAGTTAAATCCCTGCTAAAATAAACGGAGGGCAGAGTTTGAACCTGAAAGGTTTTAGACTCCTCGTCTTCTTCAAAACCAATTGGATCTCCGTTATAAAAAACCAATCACTAGTCGGATTACTGTACAAGAATATGTCAATCTCTATTCTGCCTTCTCTCAACAGTAAAATTGCGGATGACATCCGTTCCAGATCTGACCTCTGATTCTGACACATCTTTGGTTTTTTGGGTTTTTTTTTACTAAAATATATTAAAGACTGAAATAATTCTGAACTCATATCCACTTGATGTGAGTCAGTTTCAATTAAAAAAGTCAATAGAAATATAATACATATGTCCTACATCTGTTTGGTTTTCAAACAATAATTTAGACTTCAATAAAACTGAAGACAGTCAGTCAGGTTAATAATCTGTGTTTTAAATGCTGTGAGGAAGTTTAACGGTTTTATTTGCATTTATTTGCGAACTCAGGTTCCAGGTTACGGTGCCCCCTAGGGGACATAGAGGATGTTTTTTTTTTCTTTTCATTCTCGCAATAATGTACTGATCAGTTCATGCGGCGTAGTTGAATACTGAAAGTCATCACACATCCATCACACTTTCTGCTATTATGTAAGGTTTTTTCATGTGCTAATATCTGAAGTTTTATATCTTTTTCTTTAGTTAATGCACCACAAACCTAAGATATAAACAGAAACTCTTCATAAGTAGGAAAGAAGAACAAATACATCCAAACTATTTGGACTGTTTCTGAGTTATTATGCCAGGGTAATAAAATCATCTGACAGTTTTGATTGTGTCTTTTTGTGCTGGTCTGAATGGTTTAAAGTTTTCACGTGCATTTCCATCTCAACATGACACAAACAGACATAAACATGCAGTGAATAAATCGATTTTCAATCAGTTTTTTGCACCAAAGAGTTGATGATAATAAAAACATTTTCACGGAGGCTCTTCAAATGTGTATATATTTGAAACTTTAAACTGACATTTGTATACAAAAGAGACCAGCAATTATTGCAGTGAGCATATTGCGGTAACGCAAAAGAGCATTTTTCCCCACGTCCTCAAGGGGGCGCTGAACCAGGTCAGTCTACCTTTTCGTCTCTTCCTGGTAGACAAACCGTTTCGTACTCATGTATCCAATTGTGCATATTTGTAGTTAAGTGTTTTAAGTAGCAATTCAACAACTCAGTTGTCATTTCTAAATACATTCTCCAGTATTTTCATAAGTCTGTGTGTAAGACTCACTTATTTTGGCTTTGTTTCTCCTCGGAGTGACCTTCCACTGGTTAGTGTCAGCCGATCTCCTCACATGAATCTCCCCCCACGGCAGACGGCTGCTGGAAAAAGTTAGGAGGGGAAAAAAGAAAAAGAATCAAAATGATAAAGGTGAAGGAGGCGAAATGAGCATCCATCATCTGTACCCGCTTGTCCTTGCAGAGTCACATGGGGAGCTGCTGTCTGTCCCCAGCAGTCACTGGCCGAGAGCCCTGACAGGGTCGCCAGTTCATCTCAGGCCAACACACACACACGCACACACACACACACACACACACACAAAACCATACACAGACACCAATTAACACACACGCTATCCTTTTTTTATGTGGAAAGAATAAGTAGA
>NW_015114226.1:62643-73193 GCF_001443285.1 Poecilia latipinna | reverse complement strand
CATATAACGCACACCAACACACACACTCACACACACACACACACACACACACACACACACACACACACACACACACACACACACACACACACAGGACACTTTCTACAGAGACCAATTAACCTAATAGTTATGTTTTTGGATTGTGGGAGGAAGAAGGAGTACTTCGTACAGCATGCTAACTCCGTACAGTCACCCCAGATTGGGATTCAAACCCAGGACCTTCTTGGGACAAGTGGAGGATCAAATGCTGCCGTAGCACGTCGGTTTCTTTTTCGTTTTAATTCAAGCAGGAGTCAAAGTTGCACCGTAAGTGTGCCTGCATGAAAGCTCGTTGTGGAGAGGTTCCTTTGGGACGTCGGGCTGTGAGACGAGCTGCGCACAGCGGCGCTACAGCGAAGCTGCGACTGTGACAAATGAGACGGAGTTGCAGAGCAGCCAAAGCGTTGCTGCTGCATTATAGTGCACCTTTATTCAGGCACGATTGCGGCGCGTGTTCAGAGCGGGACGGTAAATGGGTCAGATGCGCTGGAGGAGAATGACCTTGGGAATTTTGGCCTGCTTCTCTTCCTGCCTCTGCAGATGCATGCCTTTACGTCAGGTTGGGGAGGAAAAGGCGGCGGCTGACAGAAACAGAACCTCCTCCGCCTCCTTCCTAAAAAATGTTACCTCTGAAAATACAGCACATAGTTTCCTTAAGGTATCTCAACTTTTTTTGACTTATAGTGAGCCCTGAAAGTTTTCTACACCAAGCTTTACGAAATACCTTTTCTTCCTGATCTCCAAATATCTCTGAGTGTTTTGTGTGGCTAAAAACTTGGGTCATTTATAATCTTTGGGCCACAGTCAGTCAGGCCATTTCAGGTATTTTTCATAATCAAAACTCCTGAACCCGGCCAGCTGTGGACAAGAAGATTTCTTTTCATTGTCTGGCTCAGTGGTGTCTTTCTTGGTGGACGGGGATATGTGGGTCGCCAGCTATTTTAATCCATTATGTTGCCAGGAATACCTGAGGGAGTGTGCAAGTGCTGCTGCTGTGTGTGTGTGTGTGTGTGTGTGTGTGTGTGTGTGTGTGTGTGTGTGTGTGTGTGTGTGTGTGTGTGTGTGGATAATTGCATTTCGGCTCTGAACTCATCGCCAAGTGTGTTTGAACAAGTTGCAGAGGAGAGTGCAAGTTAGAAGTGCAGGAAAATGTGATATTTTACTAATTGCAAACACATCAGAGTTTTTTTTTCCCTTCTTTTTTACTTTGACAATGTTTAAGTAGCTTTTACTTCTGTTTACTGGAGTCTTTATTCTTTAAAAAAAACAACAAAAGGACTGTTTCAGACAGCAGGTGACTGTTTTTCCTTCTTTTTTTGTTGTTTTATCAGCGCATAAAGCCGTTGTTCATTTGATCAAACCGTGCACATGTCATCATCAACACCATGTTTCTGTTGTTTCTTAGGTGACAGCACAAAGAAAAGGTAGTGATTAAAAATAAATGCGATGCCGTCGTACGCCGCCTCTCCCTCCCCCTCTTCCTCCGTCCGTGATGTTACCCGGAGAGACGCTGCTTTTCCTCGAATGCATGATAGTTTACATGGTTTTTTTTAAGCTGTCATCTTGAGTTTCCTACTGACATGGCACAGTAGAGCTAAGAAAAAAAAAAAAACTAAATAAACAAGCATCCAAATCCAATCACTGGCCGATTTACAACAAAAAAAACAACAACCAAGAAATACCTTTTTTATTTTTGATTTTATATAAAATATAAAAATGAGATTAAAAAGAGCTGCTTCCACTGTAAATCAGTGTAAATACCTCTGTTATTGATGCAGTAGTCGTACTATTGTACTTCCTTTCTATGCAAGTAATTGTCCTAAACTTGTTTTAAACTTATTAGAGTTTTTGGTTTTGCGAAAATCTTTTACATGTCAACTTTAATACCTGAAAAAATAATTGAAATATTTCAAAGACAAATGAATTGTTTTGAATAATAAACGCTTTAAATATGACTTCCCCGATGGGATGGACAAATGTCCTGTAAGGATGCAGATTTATTGCAACCATGGAAACTGTACAAGATTTTTTCAAATCCCAAACATTATTTTTTATTTATTTATCTTTCTAACTATTGATTCCACAAAATCAGCAATAAACATCACTATTTAAAAAAAAAATAAGAGTAAAAGCTGATATTGTGGCCTGTTTGGGGATAGACTGCACCATTAAAGTCGCTCAGTTTTTTTTTTGTTTGTGCGTTTTGCTCTCTTTGCCAACAAATAGCAAAATGGATTTTTAAACACTTTAACTATTGTTATAGCAGAACATCGCGCCGAGCTTGTAAGTCATCATATCTCCCGTCCCTTTCATCTGATTTAAAATCGTTTCTAGACCGCCTTACAAACATGAGATCATGCGGCTCACGATGCTGCAGCTCGAAGGTCGCAGGCACAGACAAAGGAGCTTTTTCACAATTACGCACATTAGACTGGACATGGTCTCGGTTTCCTTCTGGATGATAAGCAAATGTCCCTTTGATGCCAATTGTAAACACAACGTTATTTTGTTATTTATTTATTTTTTTTCTTTTTGTGCGAGTGCATGCCCGTGGGAGACGGGAGCCGTCTGAATTATTAAAGCGTGAACTGCCAGAGTGGAGGAGAGTGTTTCTTTTTTACCCCCAAGACTTTCATGCAGAGACGGTTTCATCTGCAAATGCGCAAACAGACACACACACACACACACTCTCTCTCTCTCTCTCTCTCTCTCACTCACACATCGAGGTTGCATGACTCATGCAGCCACCTGCTTTGCTTTCCAGCAAGGCCGATGAGATCAGTGGCTTCCTCAAAATACCAAAACCTCTGGAGGTACAGAAGACAGAAGGCAACCCTGGTGTGTCTGAAAAGAAAGGAGAGAAGGTGTGATGACGATGGCTGCCTCCCAGGAGTCTCTCTCTCACACACGCACACACACAAAATCTGGTGCACGTTTCCTTTTTAGGATTTTCTTGTAGTTAAATTAAATGCCTGTCACACAAACCCTCAGTAATGTGTTGAATCAGCAGCTGGACGATGAAGCCTTTAAAAGTTCTTTTGGCAAAAATAATAATATTAATAATGATAATTATGGGCTGCAACATAGAGAAGATTATCTGCCCAACCAAATAATTTTTTATCAATGAATATCTGCTGTTTGCGGATCCTAATCCTCTTCATACAAACCAAACCAGGTGCTCCCATTCAAGGTTTGAAAATGTAGCGAACAGTCCGATTTAGAAAGACATGAAACATACAAACTGCGCCGTGGCTTGAATGCTGAATAAAACATTAAAGCTTCCTGTTATTTGTGACCTTTTTACATGGATGTAAGAAGAGAGGGCCATGTTCCCTGTGAATAACTGAGGACTGAATGTGAATGCATACAATCTAAACAAGATTTTAACCATTTAGCCGCACCACAAAAAGTCGTTTTGTGCTCAGAGATGCAGCAGTGGAGACTGACTTACTACCTGAATATTTATTCAAATAAAATAGACATGTCTCTCTATCAAAGTGAGCTTCTTCTTCTTCTAAACATTTAGTTTCAGCTCCCCATAAGGTTTTAAACACACGAGGCCTAACATACAGTGGACCCCTGTCACATATTCAACTATTTTTTTATTTTTCTGGGGGACTCCAAATTACTTGTGGAAAATTCATCCACTAGCAGATATTTTTTTGACGGCACATCCTGAAATATTTGAACGAATTTGCGGCTTCGGATCCTAAAATACAGCAATGCTGCTTGGCTAAGATGGTTTCCATTGTGTGGATTAATTCATTGTAAGGTAGATTTGGCAGTTCAGAGCATTTTCTAGTCATTTATGACTTTCAGCTGTAAAATGAATAATGAGTATACATTAATACAATGATGTTAGCACATGATGGATTTAAGCTTTTTTTGTTTAAATATTCTTCCTGACTCTTAAATGTTTATTTGGTTTAAATAAATCAAACAAAGCAGAAATGGACTCTTGTCCAGTTAAAGAGAACCAAACTCCTCTGGTGTGAAAGTGCCAAAAAAAAAAAAAAAACTCCAAAAAGTTTCCTTCTGTAAAAGCATCAACCAACAACAACGTGATCCTTCACATATTGTGTAATGTCAACATCAGATAAAGATTAGGGGAAACTGAAAAGAAAGATTTTAAAACTATTGTTTCATAGTTTCTAGAAAACAAAGTTCACATGTTCAATCATTACAGGTTTAGTTTATTCTGTGTCCAGGAAGCAACACAAAAATGTTTGCCTTCAGTCACTGAAGCACAGAAATGAAGAACAACTTCTACCAGGACATTTTAATCAGACCTGCTCAGGATGCGCTTGGTGATATTCCTATCAGTGTCTAGTCTTTATGAAGCTCTAGTGAAGAACGGAAACCCGAACACGCAGCTTCTGAAACGTCCTTTGACGTTTTGTTGGAGATTAGATGTTATAGTGCGCACCGCGATAACTCGATTACTGATCCTGATCGTCTAATGGCCCTCTGATATATTTACATTAGTCTATTGGAGACAATGAAGTGAAACGACTGCAACATACAGCCAGGGATCAGCTGCTGTTGCTTTTTAATGGATTGACCCTTTCTGTGCATGAGGTGCATGTGTGTCTGCGTGTGTGTGTGTGTGTGTGTCTGCGTGTGTGTGTGTGTGTGAGAGAGAGATGGAGTGGTGGGGGGATAAAGTGGGGGATGAGGTCATTGTGTTGTGTGAGCATGCGTGACTCTCTTTGGGTGTGTGAAATAAAGGGTGGTGGATGTATAAGTGATGACTTCATTCGTTATGTATTAATTTATGCTTTGACTTGTCCCTTCAGTCGTGTGTGTGTGTGTGTGTGTGTGTGTGTGTGTGTGTGTTAACCATTTACGAATGTGGAAAACCAACAGGAGAAAAGCTTTTATTCCAGACAAAAGCCAGTTTGTGTAAAGATAAAATTGAATTAGTGATGCACACATGAATTTGCCAACAAACTTTTTTTTGTTCATCACAAATGAAATGCAGACATGTTCAACAAAACGTGTATAAAAAAACAAACAAAAAAAAAACCCTGAATCTTTTACAGTCTGCAAATGAGTACGCAAACATTTTTTTATATGGATTGTGGAATAAGAGAAAATGTGCTGCAGGTTGTAGTTTTGAATCAAACGGTGCATAGATATTATATCTATCTGATCTTTGCAAAACTAAAAACATGTCCATTAAGCACAACAATCTAAAAATTGATAAAAAGAAAAAACCCATATATTTTCCATATTTGACCCGCTGATGACCGATCACAACTGATCAGGACGACGACGGCTGGTTCCAGTTGTTTTCATTAGGAGGAAAAATGACTAATAAACTTGTGAAACCCTGATCAGTTCATCTATATAGTAAAAGTGCAGATGCACAGATTGGGTGTTTATGATATTAAAGGGGAAAAAAACTAGAGTTTTTACAAATCTTTCCATGTTTTCCACACAGTATGTCCCAGTGTAAATCAGTCCTCACAGATTAAATTTGAGAAAACATCCAGATTCTCTCCACCACAAAGCTTCATTCATTAGCCGTCCATTTGCAGCCCCCTGCGTTGCTAACAGAAACACCACCTGCGCAACGTCAACCTTAATGTGGTAAAACGTCCTTTATCGGCCAACTGCTAAATGCTGCACTAAGTGACTGTTGTAAACACAAATTAATCAGGAAGCTCACCTTGTTTCAAAAACATTTTAAGAAATTTGTGTGTGTGTTAATGAGGATGGGAGTGTTGTGGATAAAATCAAACCCAGGTCATCTTCTTAGCTGCTTTTTCATAAAAGCTTTTTTTTTTTTTAAAAATCCTTTTGTATCGTTCTGTTTGACCAAAGTCGTCTCTCGCCGTCCGTTGTTTTACTTTTCAGTTTGTTTCTCTCCGCCAGCAGCCGGCATCTGCCAGGTGAGGCGGTCGGAGTGACGCCCTGGATGGAGGCGGGTCACAGATGTGTCACCAGATGTGGTTTCCAAGTAACGACCCTCCTTTTCACCCAGCCGAAAACACATTCCTTCGGAGTTCCGGCTCAGCGGCGATCGAAGACTTTCCCACTCGGTTGGAGTGTTGATTCAGAGCTCCGCTCTCCGCTTGTCTTTGATCTGTAAACACTACGCCGAGCGGCATCGTCGGCAGGTCAACAGTGTTGTTGACTTTCTGTCTCTGATACGCATCGGCGCGTCTCCCGCACACTTCCTCTGTTATCAGCTCCTTTTCCAGAGAGCAGCGACAGGCTGCAGTGGGAGCGCTCTCAGAAGGAAGGGCCTTTATTCTTTGGGCAGCAAATAAAAAAGACGCAAACATTTTGGAACTGGTCAGTATGATGCCAAACTCGACGCTTCAGTTCAATATTTCTCAAAAATTCTGGGAGAATATGGTTTTATTGAGATTGACGCCAAAATGATTTATTTAAAAAAGAAAAAAAACATTAGCAGAACCAAATTATTAACTTTTTTCTGCCAGTATGAAAAAACAACCAATAAAGCAACTGTTCAGAAAAAAGGACAAAGAAACATAAAGAAACTTCATAAATATGTTGGATTCTTTTGTGTTTTCTGAACAACTTTGGCTGATCCTTTTTTCCATTACTCCCTTTTTTAACTTTTATTTGTCTTCCAGTTTATTTTCTCCTATAAAAACTGTAATTTCCAGTTTGTCGCATTTTCACAACATTAGGTAGTTATGGAAAGTAATTTGGGAATCCTCTGCATATGTTCAAATTTTCAGCATTTAATGACATTTTTACTTGATTTGATGATAAATTAACAATAAATCATGAATAAGTAAACGTAAACGTAAAAGTTTTCTAAAGCTCCCTGAGGCTGTGCAAATACTGTTTAAAAATATGTGACTCAATTCCGTCTCAAAGTCCAGTTTGAACCATAAATAAAATAATCTTGATGCAATGACATTTTTTTCCCCTATTGTACCTGAAGCCCCTGACAGGAAGAGTAACCCCTCTTCATCGCAGCTGGATGTTTTGTAGATTCAGGTTGTCACCTCGGCTCCTTCGCCACGCGGCCTCACCGCTGTAGATGTCTCCTTTAGCGCGCGCGCTCGGAGCTCGAAGACGCGCTCTGTGGTGTCGCTGCTGACGCAGGTTCGCGCAGAGGAAAGATGACAGCCCCTCTTCATCTTCAGCGTTTTCGCCGGATGACTGCGCCGACCATTTTCCCTGTTTTCTTTTGTTCCGCTCTCCGTCTCACTCCTCCCAACCCCTCGTCACGTCTTTGTCTCAGTGTTGTTCGCCGCGTCGGCTGCCTTTCTTCGTCTCTCTCATCGCCCTGAGCAGTGGAGATTAGGCTGACACGTGGGGCGCGCGCGCACACACACACACACACACACACACACAATCCGGCGTCGCTTAACAAGCTGTTAACCCCCCATTTATAAGTGTGGCCTGTAAATCAGCTCGGTGAAAGGGAGTGTAATCCCTGCCGGACGATTTAATGGTAATCTCCATATCCTAAATAGATTACACACAAGCGCTCGCGCGCGGACGCACCCACATGTTGTCTGCAGCCCTTCCAGCTGGCTCGAGGAGAACTAAAGCTAAATAAAAATAAACACTCGCTCTTTTTTTAGTCATTTTCTGGGTCATTCAGAGTAGCAGATGCACTTTGTTTTTGTCATAACTTCACACGTCTTTACTTTTTAATTTTAGGTTTTTTTTTCTTAACCAGAATGTAATGGTTATCTTTTTATAGCCGCCTCGCTTTCATGTGTTTTAATAAGCGACGTTACAAAGTGACAGGTAGTGTTGAGAGTCTGAGGCTGCTGCAGTCATGCGGAGGCCACCGGTGACTTTATATATCTGATTAATTCTGCTTTATTTTTAGCAGCGTCTTAAAGATCTAACAAACAGGAACTTCAAAAACGGTTTCTTCTCTTTCACATCAGGAAAAACTCAGGACAGAATGGAAACGGGCAAAAAACAACAACAACAAAAAAAAGCGATTCGATTCGTCTCCTCTTTCATCCCATCGGTTTTATTTTAATTTCTTTTCACTTTTGCATTGTGGTGTCAATAGATATTCATTCAGTTTGGTCTGGTAGCATTTTTGTGTTTTTCATTCACGTTTTTGGCACCAAAAATAAATAAATAAATTTTAAAACATCTTAAGAGTCTGAAGACACCTTGATGTCAGCGTAGAGTAAATGCTTCAGGACTACAAAAAGAGTCAGAATTTCCTGACACTTGTTCACTTGCGCCCCTCAGCGAAAGCCGTAGTTTAGAGAGAAGCTGCTGCGGATCAAACTGATCTCACTGTGCAAATACATCAGTCTGGCAAGGGAGAAGGAAATCTTCATTAGTTGCTCTAAAATCTATTTACCGTCAAAAAAAAGTTCAAAAGAGGCCGGCTGTGCCTTTAAATGAAGTTAACACGACGGGAAAAAAGGTCAACATTTTTGTTAAAAGCAGCGAAAGTCGTCTGACCTCCAGTAGATGAATCTTTTTCTTTTTCTTTTTTATATATATTTTTTTTAACATCCAGGTTAATTTTTCTTAACTTCTCAAGCTTACAGTGAAAGCAAAATCAGAGCAAACTTCTCTAAAATGTTGTTCTGAGCTGCTGAGTTGTTTGTATTTTGTGGTTTTATCACAGGGACCTATTGTTACTAACACTGGTGGGCGTGTTTGTTCCTGGTTTGCAACCTGGTAAAATCCTGGAGCGCGTATGACTGCGGTTGTTAAACAAAAATAAAACGCTGCCCGAGCGCAATCTGCACTTCTGCTTAAAAAAAAGAGCTTAAAAAGACTGAAATATACCAACACTGACCTCTAATGGATACAAAGTTTGACCTCCTAAACGTGGATCAACATGGTGTCAAACGTTCCTCCTACGTTTTGGTTTATGTTGACAAAACATCACACAAGTTTTACTGCAAATCTTCCATTTCATCACATCCCTAAAGCTGACGGATCTGATGCAGATGTGGTGACCGTGTGGAGTTCAGTGAACTACTTTTCATGTTCCAGTAACCAGTTTGAGATGATTTGACTGTTCTCAGCTACAAACTTCGATGTGACTTTTTTGTGCTGCTGTTGCAACATCAGCTTCAGGGCTGGACGCGCAGTTCTCCGCATCCCTCGGTTGTAACGAGTGATTATTTATTTAGTGTTTTAATATTTTAGCTACTGTTGCTTTTTCAGCATCTGGAACCAGTTTGCCCATTTTCCTCTGACTTCTGCCGTCTTGTCCACTGGATAATTTCTCAAAATGTAAATCTTATGTTTGGTTGCGTTATAAAGATGAATAGTTTCTGAAATTACAAAAAAAAAAAAAAAAAAATCCTAAATTCTTGCACCAACACCACTTTCAAAGCCTCTTAATGTTCCCTTCCTTCCCCAATCTGAATGCATTCGTTTCCTGCAGTGTGAGCGGCTGAATCAATGTGCTTACAGATAATTGTGTACCTAATAAAGTGGCCAGGGAGCGTGGTCATTACCCAGAACTCCACGAGCCGGACGGCCACCTCCGGGACGTTTATCTCCTGCTTCTGTCTTTGGGTGTGTGGGAAACTTTTAATAAGGCGGCTGTCACTTTCAGCAGATAAATGCATCGGTTCGGCCACACAAACACCGCCAAGAACCTGGAAGGGCTAATTTAACTCCTAAAGAAAAGATTAATGTTTAATGGCTTTTTAGTGGATCGCACAGCAGGGGACGCTGGAAAATAAAGGCTTACTTTGTAATTTAACACTGCAAACAATGAAGCGACCCTGCTGCAGCAGATAAAATCTGTTCGATCTGCTGCGTCGCCGTCGCCGTCGTCTTTCTAGACTCATTTCCTGCTGGGAATCTTACTTGTTTATCTTTTCGACATAAATATACAAGACGGCTCAGTATCAGCGAAGATAAAATGCAATCATAATCACGTACTTGCTTATTAGTATCATCTGCTCTGTCCTGAATAAAAAACAAAACAAATTTTTCACTCCCTGCGAATGATCGCTTGCGTTAAGTGAACAGTAGGAAACGCTGTTGTCGACACTCGTGTACGCCCAGCAGCCATTAAATAAATGTATTCCTCAGATTGCAGGCTGTCAGCAATACACCAAGAATACATCAGGGGTAAGAGTCAGCATGTGTGCTCTAGTTAGCTGTGTGTCCTTCCAGCACACACACACACACACACACGCAGACCCTGAGCGCCACAACGTTGACATCATATATAAACACCATCATCATGCAGAACATCATTTAACAGCTTGTGGTGTCTGCGAACGACGCGTGGGTGATAAAATTGGCCTCGTCGTTCAGAGCAGCAGCCATTTAAACTAAATGATTGTCACTAACAATAAGCTCATTTAACCGAGTGAGAAATGGCCGACGAGCGACAGTTCAACAAATAACTGCCGGGTGAGCTAATGAGCTCTCCGCCACCGTGGCACAGCGGAGAGCTGTTGGAGTTAAAGCCGGGAGAATAAAAAAAAAAAAAAAAAAAAAAAAAAAAAATTAAAAAACGGGGTTTAACCCCTTTCTGTTTTTTTTTTGGGTGGATTTAGAACACATTCCTTTTA
>NW_015114226.1:52641-59603 GCF_001443285.1 Poecilia latipinna | reverse complement strand
CCCCGGGGGAAACGGGGGGCCGTTGGGAGTAAAAATCGGGGAAATAAAAAAAAAAAAAAAAAAAAAAAAAAAACATTTAAAAACGGGGATTCATCACCTTCTGTTTTATTTATCGGTCGGTTTTGACCTGATTCGCTTTAGTGATGGATGGTTTGGTTTATGTTTACATCTGTCGGGTAAAGGTCCTGATGGAGAGGAACTGTCAAAAAAAAAACAAACTTCAACCTCGTCAGTCCGTACTTGACGTTTTTCAGAATGAATGAACTTTATTAATCCCAGAGGGAAATTAACAAAATACGAGAAGATCTGATGTTTGCTGTGGAAGCCATTTTAGCTTTCTTCTTACTGAAACAGGAACGCTGACCTTACCTGCATCTGGGTCCCTTTATGACATTCTCGATGAGTTGTTGGTTTTCGGTCGCGCCATGGCGACCCGCCCACGATTGCGAAGGTTCGCCAGCGTGCCTGTTTTCTCCAATCACGGATAATGGCTCTCACTGTGGATCACTGCCTTCCCAAAGCCTTAGAAATGTCTTTGCAACTCTGTCTAGATTAATCAGTGTCAGTGACTTTGATTGTTTTTTGTTTTTATTTTTTTAACCCAAGTTTTTTCTGGCACTAGAGGCTTTGGGCAAAGAGAGAGAGAGAGGAGGGAAGACATGTAGCCGAGGTCCAAAAGTCGGGGATTGAACCCCAGACAGACTATTAGCCTCCATGTGGCGTCTGCTCTGCCTCTGCTCATTGCACCACTCCTGTTTCTTAGGTTTCTTACAGGGGCGGTGTCATGTAATATCTGGTGGAACTGCTGAGCTACTTCTGAGTAAACAGGATAATTTATTAGTATTGTTGTGACATGCTGAAGGCTGCGTGTTGGAAAGAGTAGAAACTTCTTAAAGAGACGGAGCCTCAATTTCAGGTTTTAAATTGCAACGTCAAATTTCTTTTATGCTTGATATAGCATTTATATAACAACTCAAGATTCTTCATCATGTTATAAAACGGCATTATGTTCCTGGAAAGTATATAACATGACATTGGATCTGGATGTCCTGCTTTTAAGATCTTTCAGCCTACATCATGTTGTCAGATGGGTTCTGTTTAAGCAGACTTTAAATTGTATTTACATCAGCAATGTCTCTCTGGTATTAAATACAACATATTTAAGTGTGACAGGAGCAAAAACTGCTCTGTGTAAGTATTTTCATGTTTTTAATTGTGTTACCCGGTTGATTTTTAAAGTCAAAGTCGAGAGTTTTGCCATTTCGTTTGACCTTTTTCAGAATACTTTAGGGGTCTGCCACGCGCTCAAAGCGAGAACCGAACTGTTACGGTTTGGTATCATGAACCTCTTCCATGCTCCATGGTGCTTCCCCCCCGCTGGGCCGGGGAGCGCACAGAGGGGACCCCCCGATGAGCGCCGCAACCTCTAACCTCTGGAGCTCGCGTGTCCCTGCTCGCTTAGTCAGAAGAAAGGCTACCAAATTGGGTAGCTGTGGTGTAAATGGCTTATGTACCAGAGCTTGGCATCTTCAAAGTCGGCCACTCGGGGAGCAGCGGGGGGGCAGACGGGGAGCAGCGGTCACAGAATTAGGATTACAGCGTGAAAGTTGGTACTAAATCTATGCGAAACGCTCGCCCTGCCCTCCGACAGCATCCACAGGAACGTAGGTGGCACAGCCTGATGCTTTCTCTTCTTTTCCATGACACCACCACAGGATGAAAAGAAAAAAAAGAAATACCCATGAACCCGGTCACGCAATGCAGAGCGCCCTCCCCCCTTCAGCGCCCCTCGCAGTGGGACGGGAAGGTAAAGGCCACGCTCGGCACAGCTTGACTGAACTTAAAGTGGCTTCTTCTTTACTCACGCACACACACACACACACACACACACACACACGCACACACATGCACACACACGTGGACTCGGTAATAGATGGGTTGGCATATTGTTGCACGCTGAAGAAAATGCAGCAGTGCTATCAGCATCTTTTCCAAAAGCAGGACTAAAATGCAGCTCTACCTGCTGACAGCAGCCGATACCTGGGGGGATAGAGAGGGGGGGGAACTCACCTCGGACTGCGAGGCGAAGCAAAGCTGGAACAGACATCAGCTGCAAATTAGCATGTTTATCATGATTTGAGCAGGTGCTGCAGACACACTGCGGTGTGACTTAGTTACACCTAGAAACGCACGAAGACGACTACAGCCTCTCACCCCCCACCAGCCTGTGAGTTTAGATGGAGGAGAGGACGGAGTTTCTTTTCTTTTCTTTGGGCATATAGGATCTTGCTGTCTCATCTCTGGCTGCTTGGCAGGAACGCAGGTTTATATGTCAGCGCTATCATAATGTTCCGCCTCTCCGGGTTCATCGAGTTCAGTGCACCAGTCCTGAGCGCGGTGGGCGGACAGACTGCGTGTCTCTGTGGCACTGGGCCTCTGCGCTTGCTCCGGCTGCGTTTTTGAAATCTTTATTGGACGCAGATATATTATTTAATGTGATATCGATTCATTCCTTCGAAGCATTGATTCGGCTCCTTGTGTTTTTTTTTTTTTTTTTTCAAGTTGAGTCGCATAATGCAGCACAACCTTGTTGCAGATTTAGATTTATGCATCATGTAAACGTTCAGCTGAAGCCAGGTGTTTACATGGACCGTATAAAAAGACAAATAGGCGTTCTTCTCCATCCCCTGATGATAAATCAAATGGATTATTTCTTGTTCTAGGTCAAATGGGATGGGAATGTTAGAAATATCTCGGTTGGCTAAATGTTATTACATGTTAGCATGATAAGTAAGTCTTTTAATCCTCCAGAAAAACTCAAAATTGGTCCCAAAATGGCTCCTGCAGAAAATCATTTGAATGTTTATCTACTTCAGACCTGAAATATTCTTATTAGTTCAAAACTATACTTTTTTTTATTCATTTTTGTGTTTTATTCTCATATTTTCTATATTTTTATGCAGTTTTTGTTTAAAGAGAACCTCATAATTTATCAAGAAATATACAGAGTTGCGTGTATAAGATTTGTCCCAACAACTATTATTGTCTTCATATATATTTCAACAAAATATACAGCTAACTATTAGTTAAATATGTAATTTTGTGGAAACAATGTTATATTTCAACACCAGAGCGTTGGGTGAAACCTTAAAGTACATCATAAGGGAGTTTTAATGTCCACCGGGTGTGATGGTTTGATGAGAAGCGAGGTGGCAACTTAATAATTGAAAATCAAAAAGTGTCTGGCTTATGTTTTTTTTAAACTATTTTGTTTGCATACATTGTAAAAATATAAACGTTTACACAGCTGTGCCATATATAGAGGCTGTAGTCCTCTATGCCGTGTGGAATAAAGGTCACTAGTGCCACAAAAAAGTCTTTAAAATGAAAAATGATTTGTGCACTGTGGACTCCTGGTTTTCATAAGTGACAGTGATAAGTTAATATCCGTGCATATTTGAGATTACCTCTAAAAACTTGCACATATAACTACATATTTTAATATGAAACACCAAAAATAGGTCATTGTACCTAAATACGCACAGCAGAAACTGCCTGGTTGCTACAGCAGAAGCTAGCAGGAGGATCTTCCTTAACACCACTCAGCCAATCAGCATCAAGGAAAATTACTGCCGCTTTTGGATTGGCTGTTTTGTAAATGTCAGCCAATAAGTTTCAAATAAGATTGCGCTGAGATATTTCAGCTTCCCAAGCTGCATATTCTTTCAAATATGTTACATACTGTTTTCGAAAAAATATCCACATAGGCGAATTATTTTGTTCCACAGACAAACCCATTAATGGGTTAATCCTCGGACACCAAACAGGTGGGAGTTCGCTGCGTTTTCCTGACCATGACGGTGTGATGGCAGCTCTCCACTGAAAAAGACAGGAACTGATAAGGAACGCCCTTATCAGTTCAGGGAATGTCCAGTTCAGATCATTTTAAGGGCATTTTCCTCTCTCAAGCTTTTTATCCCTGTGACATTCCCTTCACATATAAGCACTCCACTTCCAGCAGCATTTTCTGCTTGTATATAACTAAGGTTTAAACCATTCATCCTCGAATAAAAGGACGACTTGCAGTCGTTTTCCTTTAGGTGTTTCCCAAAGCGACGACGTCAAACCTGTGGGCGAGTGGCGGCTCCGCGGCCTATTGATCCGGTCCAAAGCGGAGCCGCGGACGCGTTTCAGGCCCGGTCCCGCGGAGCCTCGGCCCCGACAGACTGGGGGGGGAGGGGGAGACAAATGAGACAGTGTCAATATTGAAACAGACTAATGGGCTAATGAAGGTGGAGAGTTCTGCCTAATGTTCCCAACAGAGCTTCTAGCAAAACCATTAAAGCACTTTTTATATGAGTAGACAGGCACAATGCAGTAACTCGATTTATAGGGGTACTTTCATGGTCAATTAGGGTGGGAGAGAGAGGAGAGAGGTCTGATAGGGGAGGCTGGACGTGTGTGTGTGTGTGTGTGTAATGTGAGCATATTAGTTTTAGACAGTGTTGCACCAGCTTTCAACCGTATTGTCCTGAGCTGCACCGGTTATGATCGCGTCAGTACAATCAGCATGTAGATGGATTGGAAACAAGGGCAATAAAGCAGCTGCCAGTCAAACGCCATTAGGCGCGCCTTACTGCGTGGAGACACGAGACTAACTGGACACTGCGAGAGCGAGTGACATACATCAGTTCAAATGATCACCTGGGAATCCTCCACACCTCAGCAATTCAGGCTGAATAATAAAGCTTGACGGTATTTTTATGAAAAATGAGCTCCCCGTGGATCCATCCCTTCACCTTCTTTATTGCCTTTTACACAGCTGGCTGCAGGTGTGACCGAGTGTCCTTTCATCTTTAAAAAAAATCTCCAGATGACTCCCCCCACCTAACCCCCAGGCCACCACAGCTCTTAAATCAAGCGACAAACATCAGGCCAGCGAAGATGAGTCTCGACGCACACAAAATTAAATAGTTATTGATCTTGGCGAGAAAAAAAATATATATATAAAAAAAAAAGTGTGACATTTCAGAAGTGATGATGTTTTGGCTTTTGAGAGATTGGCGTCTGTTTCGCCGTCAGCAGGCGAACCGGCGGGAGTCGTTGGAGAAGTTTTTTTTTCATGTCGATTCAGTTTTTGACGTTCAGACGAGCTTTTTGTGACGACATAATCTCGTAGTTTAAGATAACAAAAAAAGTCAGCTTTAAATTTAAGTGTTTCTTTTGTGGTAAAAACAATTAAAATTATTGTTTTGTTTTTTTTTAAATTTCACCAAGGTATTTTTAACACCTTTATTTTTATTTGCAAAATCTCGTCTCATCAGTATGGGAAAACGATTAAACTGTGACGCTGAGGCCTATTTCTCACTCTTCATAATGAGAAAGACAATGGAACATGCCATTTACGTAAAGTTTGTTAATCTGAAAGGTCTCATCTAGTCCAGAGGACTCCAAAGCTCTTCACTCTTCATTCCTTCATCCATTCACACACCGACGCTGTGTGAATGTGTGTGTGGCTGCAATTAAATGCAATCCATCTGAAGTTGTCCGTATCTACAGTCGGAAATAATAAAGTTTAAAATGATCCAGAGCCCAAATCTTTTGGGCCTGTTATTCTGGGATTTGAACCCAGGACCTTCCTGCTGCAGGGCAGCAGTGTTTCCACCTGTTTCTCCATTCAGCACCAATTATGAGACAGAACAGCTGAAACTATGATTTAACACAAGCACTCACTGAGTTTGCTTTTACATGGTTTCTAAGGATGAGCATCCACAGGGGAATGTGGGATATTTTCAGAGCTCAACCCATTTCACAGACCATGGTGTGTGTCTTTAGTTGGATTGATGACAACAGTAGCAGGTGCCTTGACTTGAACTGTGGTTCCTGTAACTAAATCCTCTCTTTGAGCCACATTTGGTTCTTTGCACACGGACCATTTACAGAATCAAATGATGGATGATGTGCAACTTATCAATGATGCTAATGTGTTGGATGGACTGAAATCACCAGTGGATGATCCTGAATCAGTCATCATCTGATGTGACTCCTCGTGTGACTCTAGACTCCAAATTACATCAGTGAATCCTTTCAGTTTTTTCCACAAATCTGCAAAATTCACACAATCAACAGATCTCCAAATTTTTCTCAGATTTTACTGCAAATTTTCTCAAAATTGGTCAAAGACATTGAGTTTAAGTGACTGCTGCCTCAGCCTTACTTGATGTCAGGTTATAGTCTCCAATTGTTACGGCAAGTAATAAAAAGTCACGTTTAAAATCATACATTAGCGCAAAGATCATAGAAATACCTTACAAATATTTCTAAATCCTTAATTTCAACTGCAAAAACCACTAAACAATCACAAAATCTTGGCGGAACATCTACTTATTGATATCTTAGCAGTTTAATTGGTTTTATCAATACATTCTGGGACAACCGGCCCTTTAAGAACATTCAGGCTTTTGATTTGGCCCAAAATGAAAATGGGTTTGACACACCTGTCTTACCGCATCCAACCCCCATTTTAACCATGTCAAACATCACACAGCAGACCATCAAGTTAAACCTGACCTTATCACACACTCATTCTTATCCAAATCAGCATAATAACCTCTGCTTTAGTAAGAGATCAACCCGTGTTAAAATGCAAATTCCATCATATAAATACCTGAACTTTAAAAGCTTTATGCATTGGAGTGCCGGATTTCCCTCTGGTTCTTGATTCCTTTTTTTTTTTTTTTGATCGCTCCGTAATGACATGCCATAGGAGATGAATTCTGTTTAACAGCCACTGATCACTCTAAAAAAAAATAAAAAATCAGTTTGATCCAGGAAACCCTCACATCCTGTGTGCAATTACACATGAGATTCACAGCACATACTGTTCTCATTACAAGGTGGTCATGAACTTGTGGTAGAGCTATTAAATGCTCCGTGCAGACCGTCAGTAATTGATCTCACAC
>NW_015114226.1:0-49492 GCF_001443285.1 Poecilia latipinna | reverse complement strand
GTCAGTGATTTTTCTCTCACACACACACACACACACACACACACACACACACACACACACACACACACACACACACACACACACACACACATGCACGCATATCCACCGGAAAAAAAACCTGTGCTCAGTCATGGCTTTCTAAAAATATCTACTATCTTAAAAGCTAAGCATTCTGTTATTTCCCACTTGGCCTCTGTGAGCTTTAAAGTGAAGTGTAACCCACCATGAGCATCACTTTTCAGCTTGGAGAGCTGCTTCTCCAACACAGCTTGGTTTCCTTCGCAAGTATGAACCCGTGTTCCCCATCTGAGGCCTGACATTTTGGATTTGGGTCTGACTCATGCTAACATCCCTAAAAAAAAAATAACCAGCCATTCTTACAGAGACTAATTTTGTAACTTTATATGATAATGTAGCCATTCAAACAGACAACTATTTGCTAAATCCAGATTTGAGGTAAATTAATTTCACACAGGAGGCTAATCGTGATTAACCCTCCGTCTCCGATGGTGTAAGTATCAGCCTTTTAAATCTTCCGCAGCCCTCTCTGTTCGACATAAAACGCAGCACGACTCGTGAGCGCACCTTTCTAACACAAACAGCTTCTGAGTGGAACATATGCTGCTCCCTGTTTCACACACTCAGACACACTCAACCTCTGCACCGTCTATGTTGCAGTACTGCTGTTTCCCTCAGGGAGTTGTTGCGGCAGTCAGCGGAGGATATTTTTGGTGGTGAGGGGGAGAAAAAAAAAAGAAGAAAAAAACCCATATCAGGTGCTGTGGTACAGTTTTCCCTTCTTTTGCTCCTGACGATGCGTTCGCGGAGTGAAACAGCTCAGTGGTTTGAGCTGCAGCTTAGTAAAACCAGTTTACTGATTCAGTGAAACTAGCTGGGATGAATCAGAACAAAAATAAGCGTGGGGTTTGGGATGGATTGCTTCAAGCTATATTTAAAACTTATGACTCAGAGTGGCTTAAAATGCAAATACCACGATTATTGCAATACACTGCTAAAAATATTCAGAGGAATGGAGTGGAGAAGTGGGAAAATCCACATGTGAGCGTAGAGTTGTGTCCACCAGATATTGGGTCACCAGTTGGGTCACCAGCTTTGGTGAAGTGCCTGTGTCGGGTTATTTACTCTACAGACGTGTTACCTCTGATAACATTTGTTTGAGAAATAATTGCCTTAAAACGCACGAAGATGATGATGCAGGAAGCTATCGTAGGCGTAATGGTGCGTTCACACCAAACGCGTTTTGAGCGTCAGGCGCACCTGGTTTACTTCCAACGTCTATGTGGAGCGTCGGACGCGCTCGACGTGTCAAACGCTACAAATGGTTCAAATCGCGCCGCGCTAGACGCTTGAAACTCGCCGCAGCGGCCCTCAATGCGCCTCCACATAGTCTTTGAATGTAAAGCTGCGTTTGGTGTGAACGAACCATTAGTTGGCGCACAAAAAAATCCATCTCAAATTATTTTCTTTGATAGAAACCCCTGGTTCTTCACTGCTCCATGTGTTTTTTTTTTATATGTGATTATTGGCTGTTATGGTGGTTCTGTGGAGTCCCACTGCCTTTGGAATGGCTTTGCTAGCTTTTTACATTACAAATAAAGTGTTCTTGAGTTATTCAGATCGTGAAATCGTTGAAATTCTTCAGGGTGTTTTTGCACCTGGTAGTTCCGTAGTTTCGTTTCAGTTGAAGACCAAAATCACAACCTTTGTTACATTTTCAGGTCGTGTCGTTCACCTTCTCTCTGCACCATATCAAACAGACCAAAAGAATTGGAAAACCTGTTCCCCTCCTCGCCTGTGGTGGCGCTGCACCAAAAACCACTGAGGGAAACGACACAAAAACCTCTGAGCGTTCAACTTCCTTCTTAACGGAATGTAAAGAAAAACGGAGTGGCGCCAGATTTCACTGGCCAGCACTAGGCTGTTTGTTTTGGTTGTATTTACCCAGAATGCCGTGCGCTACAGTTTGTAGAGCGGTCTTTGTTCTGCTTGGCATTAAAACTGTGCCAGAGTTTTTTCTTTTTTTTAGTTCACATCAGAGTTTGATTACACATTCACACCTCCCAAAACGAACCAGGCTTTTCCTAGAAAAACAAACCAGAGTTTGAGCAGCTGGGATGCTGATCAGACCAGGTTGTCATCAATGGAAAAAAAAAAAAAAAATTGGTTTATCAAATGGAGTAATTTTCACACAACGCAAGGTTGGATAACATTTCCACCCCCTAAAAAAATAAATTCATTGTTTGAGAAGAGGTTTCTGTATTTACTCTGATTTTATTTCATAATATGAAACATCTAAATCTGTAATCTGTTTTAGATTTGAATCAACCAGCCGGGATATTGAGGGTTTATTTATTTTTTTCTTGTGCTTCGCCAATTGAGGAGACGTGATTAAGTAATTGTCAAAAACTCCATAACTCTCAGCAGGTTGCAACGGTTTTAAATGAAGTCACAGTCGGAGCAGGCAAGTTTTTATAAAGTAATAAGTGAGCAGCCAAGAAAAACTAATGTAATGGGTTTTGTGATGAGAACAGTAGGACTTCTGTCATTCTTAAACCCTCTTTTAGGTTTTTTTTGATTACCCAAAGCGCTCTCTCCCCTGCAGCCTTTTTTAAATGTCAGCGAGTGAATTTGTGAATCAGCAGCCGACTCCATGCTGCTCCATCGTCGTTGTTTACGTTCATCTCATCTCTGTCTTCCGTCATGGATCCGCGCGGAGCTTTTATCAAGCCACTCGGCACAAGCGTCTCTTTACCTCCGGTGCTTTGCTTTCATCAAAGCACCGGAGTCAACGACTTTTAGGCGCTCAAGTGGTAAATGTTTAGTTTTTACTCTGTGACTCTCGAACTGTGATGTTAATGGAAGTGAGCTAAAGCACTGAGAGAGAGAGAGAGAGAATGGAGGACCGAGCGTCCGAAATAGCCTGGGTGATGAAACCTAGTTGGAAGAGAAAAGGAGGGGGCGGTGGGAGGGGATTTATCCGGTGATTTACCCTCAAATTAAACGGGAGCTGACTTTAATGATCCCAGCAGGGATGGCAGAAATTTAAATTAGCAAAGACAACAGAGGAAAAAGTGAGACGGAAGTTAATGAAGGATTTTATTGTAACATTTAAACATTTTTTAAGGGAAGTATAGAGCAAGGATAGAAAAAAAAGAACCAAAGACGGCTTATTAATTACCAAAAGCTGATTTGAATTTTATTTTTTTCCTTTACAAGAAAAACAATAAAACACTAAGAAGCACTTGTTTTTAGTAAAAGTTAGTTTATCTCCATTTGTTTTTTTGGCGAGGAAAGTAAAGTATTAAAATAAAACAAGAGCAAACCAGACCAACAAATGATACGACTGTGGGGTAACTGAACCGAACCAGCCAGTATTTAGCTGTGGGAGAGAATGATACTGAGAAAGCGAAGGAAAGTACCGAGTTAACCAGGCAACACACTAAATAAACAGGAAGTGATGTAAAAACCAGCCATGCAAATGTAAAAACAAAGCAGAAAATGACTGAGCTTGAGTAACAGAGCATGTTGGTTTGTGTTCAGCTGCCATCTGTGTGTGTGTGTGTGTGTGTGTGTGTGTGTGTGTGTGTGTGTGTGTGTGTGTGTGTGTGGACGATAAGCCCATCGTTTTTTTCCAGCCTGGGCATTAGCCTCATGGTGGAGGAAGGACGGGCCGTCCGACATGACGGATGACCTGCAGACAGACAGAAGGAGAGTCGCCTCATTAACAGAAAGCACAACAGACAGAGCAGCAGATGATTCTGCCGCAGATTTCAGTCTTTCCATTCCAGCCAATTAATGAAATGACGAGGACACACACTCATGCGCACGCACACACACACACAGTCACCCAGACGGAGGGGGACGGGGAAAGGCCAAAAGCCCGGTTAAGCGGTATTAAATTATTCCACGAATTAAAAGGCTGTACCTGCCGTGTCGGAGCGCTGTGTGTATTTGGGTGTGTAGGTCTGCGTGATTAAGCTGGTAATTAATTTTATGTCCTCGTATTTAATTATCACGGACAGTAAAAATGGTGTGTGTGTGTGTATGTGTTTGGTTGACAGAGGGAGAGAAAGATGGATTTTCCTGGTTAGTGCCTGTTGCAAAGCATAACAATTTAAATCGACACGCCGTGTAAGCTCTGTAACGTCGTCGGAGACGTAATTTGCTTTGCACAGAGAAAGGGTTTGCTTTACTTTTTCCTGTATCCAGTGTGTGTCCCGGTTTTTACCGAGGACATTTTTCAGCCTCTGAGCTCTGTTTCTGCCCGAAGAGCCGACTAAATCACTCCAAGGAGCTCATTATTTACACAGCATACATTGCTGCTTCTCGTCCTCTGTGTGTTTGTTTCTGTGTCCAATCACATCTCGGTTCTCACCACCTTTCTTTTTCACTTCTTTCCCCTCCCAATAACATACGCAGAAATGTAAATTTTATCACGGTAGAACCGCACACTTTAGTATTTTTGACTGGAATTTAACATCGTCGCCTTCATGCAAAATATGTGTGGAAAAATCTGGCAGAGCACATCACCCGGAAACCCTGCTTACTGAAACATGGTAGTGGCAGCATCATGCTCTGTGACTGATTTTGTTGAGCACCAACATAGAAGCTGGTGAGACTTGATCAGACATGGTATATTTGGACTGCCCAGTCAAAGTCCAAACCTACTGTAAGCTTTTGGTAGCTTTTGAAATGTATTTTTACAAGCCAACAGAGATGTTGTTTTTTTTGTTTGTTTGTTTTTTTTTACATAAATAGCCATAAATGTTAGCCCTTTGCTGTAATTGAAGCAAAATGTGTTTGCCTTTTCTTTATGAAGTATTAATGTATAATTTTAGATCTGTAAGTTTTTGAGGTTTTGCTCAAAATGTATTATTTTCATGTAAGTTCTTCACCTCATAATCATGTGCTACTTTAGTCACAACAAAAACAAAATCCCAATACAGTAACAAAATGTTAGAAAGTTAAAAATGTTTGAGCATTTATGGAAGAAACTAAATGCCAAAACACTGCCTCCCCCTCCTCCTCTTTTCTGTCACCTCTCAGCAGAGATATTTCCAGGGTCGGGGTGGGGGGGGGTTTGTTTGGTCTGCCTGACCTCCATCTGACTGGTGTTTGTGCATGTTATAATCCAGCTCCTGCCAATGACCCTGGCGTATCAGCAGCCGGCCCAGACTGTGCAGCCTATAGATAAATCTGCGGCGCTGTCCTTGGTGCTGAAGAAGCAGATGGCTCTGCAGCAAGGCTCCTCTCGTTGCCCTGGCCCTCTGTCAGCTCGCTCTCTGATTTACGGTGCTATAAAAAGTTTTCTGAACATCTTCCGTGTTTTCGTTTTGCTCTGGCTGCTCCTCAACTCGGTTTAAAATTCACTGCCCGCTGGTTTCCCAGAGGAGTTATAGTTAGCATTCGCTGTAGTCTGACCCAAGAATCATTCAGAAAGCAAAAGACACGTAAAACATTTTATTTTCAAGTATTTTTGTATTTTTTTTTTTAAGTCTGATTGAAATAGATGGTCCCTGCATCCTCTGAATAACTTTAGGTTATGAATTCATCTGACAAATTTCACCTAATTTAACACATGAACATGGAATCATAAAAGCACAGACCATGTTGCTACTGTTTTGAACTGCTATTGATTATTTTTGAATATTACTAAGTGTAAATACTTCGTTAAACATGTAAAAACACATTAGTAGAGCAAAGAAAATAGACAAACACTTGTTAATATTGACTTTATGAATGAATAAAACAGGATATAATGTTAATCTGAGTTTGGCAAAAGTCCTGGTATTGAGCCATTGATTGATTGATTGATTAATTGATTGACTGAGGTGTTGACATTCCTCTCTGTGGACACTAGCCACCAACTAGCAAGCGCTCCTTTTGATACTATAAGCAGTTGCACTCCTCAGATATACAGCTTTATTCAATAATTTATCATATTCAATCTGAAGAGGCTCCTTTTGCAAATTTAAAGCACCATTTAAAAACAACCTTCGCTGCATTATAAATGAGTTTTTTATTAGTCTAATGTAAAATTTGTCTGACAGTCGTCGCAGCAGAAACGAAGGGTTAAAAAACACCAGTGTAGTTAAACTGCATGATGGTGTTTCTCTTCATGAATGGAGTTACTGGAACAAGTGAACTTTCCAGTGATATTCAGTGTTGAACGGGCCTGCGCTGCTTCATTTACTGTCTGTCAAGAAACTGATTTGCGGAAAACAGTAGAAATCTCCTCTGTATTTCTTTAAAACATGCTTTTTTTGTTATTATTGCTGTTTTTTTTGTTTTTGTCTTGTTCTCGTGATGTAACCTTTTTATTTTCTTCGTCTGCTGTGTCCTTGACTTGGAGGATTATTGTTCCTGTTGGCACAAAAATCAAACGCGATTTCAAACGTCTGAGTTTCGCACAGACACACATTAGCAGTCCTAAGTGGGCAGGTTGAGTTGAAGAAACTCAGGTGGACAGCAGAGTGGACTAAGAGGTATGAATTAGGCTTTAGCATGTTGCTGTGCTAT
This sequence comes from Poecilia latipinna, assembly GCF_001443285.1. Taxonomy (NCBI): domain Eukaryota; kingdom Metazoa; phylum Chordata; class Actinopteri; order Cyprinodontiformes; family Poeciliidae; genus Poecilia; species Poecilia latipinna. Next base: position 42,952 of record NW_015114226.1, on the reverse strand, counting down.
TCTATAACCATCATATGCTGGAAAATAATAGATCCATCCTTGCTGGAAGGCAGCAGCACTAACAGCTTTTGCTACTAGACTTTAACATTTACTATAAAGTCCCAGTTATAGTTTTTCTTTTCTTTTACTCAATACCTGTAAATATGTTGCATTTTGTCTGTGAACATAAGTGACAATTTTACATGGAGGCAATAGTGACAAAACTTTAGATTTGTTGCGTAGTTAGAAGCCCTTTTATTGTTAAATTTGTTTCGGTGTCACCGTCTGAAAAAATGTGGTTTGGCTCTCCGGAACGTTCAGCGACATCGAGTTGAAGTGATTTGTTTGTCGAGTCGTGGACTAACCTCAGATATGTGATGTTGGTCCAAATGTCATGATTTAACTTGGGAAGAGTGTTTTTTATATGATAGCTTGAGCAGATGTCTCTGAGCCAGGGGATAAGAGGACAGGAACGCACGAAAGAAGAAAAGAGCCGGACGAGGTGAAAGGTCAGGAGGGGGGAAGAAGAAGTATTGGTGACCTTTAATTTTTGAGTGAGGAAGGAAGGAGTGGTGTGTGTGTGTGTGTGTGTGTGTGTGTGTGTGTGTGTGTGTGTGTGCGCGTGTGTGTGTGTGTGTGTGTGTGCGCGTGTGTGTGTGAAGGTTTATTGAGGTGAGAAAGCTCAAAGGCAGGAAGAGATGGAGAGAATAGAGAGACGACAGGAAGAAAGGGGGAGAGCGAAAGCAGTTACACAGCAGGAGGGTCTGAGTGCTCTCCTCCATCAGAGACTGTTGATTAAAATTTAATTGGCTGAGGCTAGAGGTCAAAGGTGAAGCTGTGTGTGCGTGTGAGCAATAAAAGCCCAAATCCGTCTGTCTTCATGCACTCAGTCACTCCTCTGCAGTCTCTCTCTCATTGGCTAATTGCTCTTTCCTTCTTTTTCATGTGGAGGTCGCCACTTCTAATTGGCTCTCTGGTATCTCTCCAATTAGAAGTCCTAATTTTAGATGAAGTGTTGACTCACTCCTGTAGGTGGCATGTGAGAAACAGGTCCAGCTTCAGCAGGTTTTTAATTCAGCAAGTTGGATGCAGAGAAATAAACTGTGTGCTTTGAGAAAATAATAATAATAAAACACTTAAATGCTAAATTTCTGGAATAGCAATACAATCTTCATCTCGGAGAGGAATGATGTCATTGTAGACGCTCGGTCTAAATGTGCATCTGAAAAATTAGAATGTAAAGTCTATGCTTATGTGAGAAATTGGTGAACTATAAGAGCAACACAATACAATTTAATAATTTTCGAGGTGAAATGGTTGAGTTGAAAACAACACTGGCAAACAAAAGCACAGTTGTGTAAATTAATCTGAATAATATACATGTAAGTAAGTTTTAGAAAATTAAATTTCAGGTCGCAGACGATAGATTTTGGAAGAAATAGACGAGAAGAAAATTATTTCATGTTCTCAAAGTTTTCAAAATAGAGCTGTCGTTAAATCGAAATTAGTCGCAACAGTTTAAAATGATTTAAATTTGATATTTCAGATTAATTTCTGATTTCTCTTTTTCTTAATGAAGCTTAAGCAAGGTTTTAAACATCTAACGTATGTATGCTGTTCATGCTAATGAGGTTTATTATTTGACTTTTGGCATTTAATAAATTACTAGTTACCATAGTAGATGCAGATGAGGCACCATGAGCATTTTTTTTTTCGGGATCGATTCAGTTATAAACAAAAAATAAAAGTTTTATAGTTTGAGTTATAAAACTTTTATTTCACATTTGCAAACACAAAGCGACATCAAGCTGACTTTAGTGCTGTCGACCAGTAATCATGTTCAGACGTCTCCTAAAGACTTTCCTTCATGTTTTTGTCAACATTCACAGTCCGGCGGACGACAGACATAAAGCATGTGTGCGCTCGCCGCCGCCGCCCTCACGCAGGGGCGCGTCCAGCCGGTCCAGACTAATCTCCCAGATAAAAGTCTGAGCGGATGTTTTCGTGTCGCTACATTCTTCCGTCAGGTCTCGTCTCCATTAACCTCCTTTTTTATTGAAGCCTCCTCCTGCTTTTCAAATCAGGCCTCCCAGGACTCTCCGTTTTATCACGCTGTGTTTTCAATCAGCGCAGAGTGAGAGGAGAGCTGAACGCACCGGGAGCGCACGCACACGCACACACACACACACACACACACACACACACACACACACACACACACACACACACACACAGAGAGAGAGAGACACACAGGTGTTCAAAACAACAGCCACCTCTGTCACTGTCACATCACTGTACTTTGTCTTCTTCTGTGTTGCTGTCACTTATAACAGAATGATATATAAGCTGTTTCTGCCCGTTAGAGGAACCTGGAGCATCTTTTCGACTCGGCTTGGTATCATGATGGTACTTATTTATCGCTCTTAGGTTAATGAAGTTATATTACGTGATGTTAGGACTATTTTTTAGTAATTTTTTAGCTTGTGTGATTGTAACCTTTTTGTTGACAAAAGAATGACCTTTTCTTTTTTCCTGACAAAATCTGCATTAAGATTCTCCTATCTTGGGTGTGCTGTGGCGGCGCAGGGGTTAAGCACAACCCACATATGGAGGCATTAGTCCTTGATGTGGCTGTCGCAGGTTCAATTCCCGGCCTGCTGACCCTTGCCGCACGTCTTCCCTTCTCTCATTACCCACTTTCCTGTCAACTAACTATCAAATAAAGGCCACTAGAGCCAATAAAACCTTTAAAAAAGATTCTCTAATCTTGCACCGTCACACAAATGTTTGCAATTTTGACCAATTAGTATAAATGAGAAGAAAAATACTTAAGGGAATGTGTTTTAGTCATTTGGAAAAAGGGAGTCTGAAGTTGTTTGACACAACAAATGTGGATTTTTATTTGTTTTCCGAATTCACATCGACCTTTAAATCCATTTCACTAAATGTCTTACTGTGTTATAGAAATTTCCAGCCGGTAGATAATAACCCGATGTAGGTAATAACATGCTGACGGTGGCTCAACTGTGCTGGTGTTTAAAACACTGAATGCATTAAAACAGTCCAGCTGTCTTGCTAGCTTACCACATTGAGTGCTCGAAATTGTAGGCCAGACACAGTTTGTTCTTTAATCCTGGGTGCATTGATTTGAAATCACGCAAGGTCCGTGATCTCAGCAGATCCATGATATGTAGCGTTTGTGTTGTTTTCTCTGAACTTTGGTGGGAGAGTGGCTGATGATGACCAGGGATTTACATTTTAGCCAAAGAAAATTCAAATGTGTTGTCAAAATAAACACTTTGTGGGTCTAAAGCATTGAGATTTTGAGCGCATTTTGTGAAACCTCAAATATTATCTTTAATTTACTGTATGTGCACATCACTCGTGCTGCAATATTTTTTGTAGTAAAGTGAATGTACCTTGTGCTACTGCCACTGAACTACATTTCATTTTTGCACTAATCTCACTCTAGACATATCCAGGTGAATTAATCAAAAAATAGGTCAAGCTGATCTTCCGTTGGAGCCACTTAAAGCATTTGCAGTGCATATGTGAGTGAATCTTCATCAGTCCAGACAGATCAACCAAACAGCATCATGTGATATTTATAAAACGTATTCTGAGGTCATTGCTTTCATGTGTCCACTTTACTACAAATCAGTCAAGACCAAACAATGTCTATGTTCAGAACTCTTGTTATGTGAATCGTTTTACTCATTTGCTTGTTAAATTTAGTGAAGTTTTATCAAGACTGAACTGTCTTTAATTACTTTGGTGTTATTAAGTTATGAGCTCAGATTTCCATGCAGGTTTTTTTTCTGTCCATTCAACAGTTTAAGCAGATAATGAGACTGACTCAACTTTCATAAAGTTTCGTATAAGACACAATATATATTTGGTGAAATCTGACTTGGGGTCTATCGTACAATGCTCTGCCTTAGTTTTTATTTGCAAAAGAAGTTAGTAGGCATTTAGCCATCTTTGTTTATTGCTGGGTTTAGTTGAAATTATTAAAAATCTTTACTGTTTAAACAGTCGAGCATTCCCAGCTACAACATTGACATAATCAAGAGTGTTCTTCAATTTGGTGATTGGGATTTTGTATGACTACCAGTCTTTATTATTATTATTATTATTATTATTATTATTATTATTATTATTATTATTTCACATGGTCCTATTGATAAGAATGAAACCGATTCATCATTTTAAAGAGCTTCTCCCAGGTGTTTCTTATCAAAAGAGCCCAAGCCTGCCAGGATTTAATAGGGTTTGTTGGTGAATGTTAAAGAATCGCCAGCAGTTTAAAGCACTTAAGCAGAGATGATGAAGGTGAAATAAAACGGCAGGGCTTCAGTTTTATTGTATCTTTCACTGGTTTTGGAAGCAGAGACCAGCCAGTTAGCAGAGGCAGCTTGAGATGGTCGCTGTCCAGTAGGAATAATCCAGCCTGGAAAGCCTCGGGACGGCCACAGTGCAGGCATGAGGCTGGAGCCGTCCAGAATGGCAGCCGTCCATGAGCCTGCAGAGGTTCAGGCTCATCATCCATGCCGTTTTATTTCCACAACACGGCAAAAGGGATTTTACCGCCCTCCTCCCTTTGGGTCTCATTTCCACGATGTGGGACACAATGAGACGTGTATGAAACAGAGACAGACGGGCAACGGTGTGCTTCACAGATGTAAAACCCAATAGAAAACCTTTGTGGTAATCCTGGGCCTATCTCCTGGAACCACTGTTAGAACCCATTGCTGTCCATATGCCTGACTTGAATCAAGCTAGCCAGGCCCTGAATGCCCGTTAGTGGAAATTTGAAGAGGTGAAAATGATGAGCACATCATAGAAACACATTTTTTAAAAATGACTGAATTCATATTAAGGTTATTTAGTGTTAGAAATCTGTCCATTATAATAAATAGCTATTCTGTTAACAGTTGCTGTAACACCAGTCTGAAATCCATCGCATGGTAGGATGAGGACAAAAGTGAAACGGATTAGGATTGGAAAATGATGCAAATCTCAATACACTGGCAGCAATCCAATATTTTACAGGTAAATTAGAAGCAACCAGATATTTCATGTGATTCATTTTATTTTTATACCCATTTCCTGGTCAGCGCTATGACTCAATAGAATAAGATCCGATTGCAATACAATCGGTTCGGGCTGAAGCAACAGGATGGTAACACGCTTTGCGAATTAATTATAGTAAGGGTGAAAAGGACTTGTGTTATAATTCCAGAAAAAATGAAAAAAATCTACCATTCAGCAAATATACATCTAAACGACTGCAGAAAGTAATTTTTAAAATGGTTAACAGTAAAGAAGTTATTTGACTGCTCACAGACAGGTCTTCCTAATTACTGATGAACTGAAATGTTTCATGGTTATAAATTTGATAATTAAATAAATCCAAAAATGATGGCAGAACACCTTTAGGCAAATCAAATGTCAGCAGAAAAGTTTATATAATACATTATTTTTTAATTTGCCGTCCACTTTGTGGCATCAAAGTAATACTTCTGTGTACTGCTACCTTTTCTTTAGCTCACTCTAATGGGTTTGACTCTCACTTTACATGAAGCTTTGTGCTCTCCTCTGTCTCTCCCCTTGTGCCTGTTCTCCTTCTCACTCGCTGAAGAAGCTTGTGCTGCCATTAGGTTTCTGTCACCAGTGTTAAAGAGCCAGTCATAAATCTAGGTTATTCACAAATACAAGTTTCAGTTTAACTGAACAGATTTTAAGATGAAAATATTTTAAGATTTAATTTCAAAACTTTATTAAATCAGTTTCATTATTGTTCAAGCACACGTCTGTGAATTGGTTTATCTTTTCTAAAACACGAAACTTTAACACTCAGGAAGTGTCATAATTAATATTATTTCAACTAAAGTAGAAGTTATAGTGGATGTTGTTCCTTTTGATCCTTTTACCATTTTGTGGAATTCAGATTTGTTAGTTTTGTTCAAAATGTCACAACGGGCAACTGTTTCACACCCAATATAACAACCAATGATTCAACTAATATTCTATAATCTATACTTTGGTCAGTATCTGTCAGCAGGAGTTGCTTTTTTTATCCTTCTGCCTTTTGTCTTCTTACAGAAGTTAGCGATTTCAGTCAACGAACAAAAATAAATGAGAACACAGTAAAATACAAAATGTTCTGATAATGATATGCTCTTGAGTTCAGTTTTCTGACCATTTATAATGCACCCTCGATTAAGAAAATGGCACATGAATAAATAGTAGATGGAAGTAGCGAGGGATAAAACTCAATTAGACGTGCAAAACGGAAACATGAATTGGCAAAGGCGCAATTTGACCACAAATTGGCAACAAAAAGGGAAAAATTAATGGACAAAATAAGTGCATGTTTTCCACCTTTTATCTCTACAGTCATCAGGAACAAAACATTTTGCTGCCAGGAAGCCTAATAAACGTCAGAAGCATGTCGACGCTTTAGGTTCAAGCTGTTTGGAGAAGCGTCGTCACAAGCAGCTTCTCCAAGAAGCTCCAGACTCGAATGCGCCGAAGCCAGCTGCTCGCTGCTGCCAATGGCTTCTGTTTGATGTTTTTTTTTTCTACACGCTCTCGAACACGAGGCATCTCATATTCACACACATCAGTTAAAAGTCATTATGCTCTTCTCACTCTTACAAACATACACACCCTCTGTGTATGCAACCGCATCAGCAAATTAACTGAATAAAGAGACTCCTTTTTTGCTTTTTCTTTTGAGTGGCTAATTAGCCATCAGAGCCCCTCTGTATGGAGAGAGCGAGATCCATCAAGAGGTACAGCTTCAAAGAGCAGATTATGGAAGCCAAAGCACTTTAATTACGACCTATTTGAACAAAAAAGGCAAAGATAAAAACATAATTTGAAGCTAAAAGCTGCATGGGGGGAGCTGAGGGGGCTGCATAAACAAATTCTAATACAGAAAGATAAAAAGAGAGAAGCAAAAGAAAGGACTGGAGTGAATGAGATGAGAAGCGTAGAAGGAGGCTTTCTGCACTAGTGAGAGTTTGTGTACGCTATTAGAAACATGCAGAAGAGGCGTAGGGAAAAGTTGTCGGCCCCCTTGATCTTATGGTGCCGTTCGGTTCTAAGATTGGATTAAAATTATTTTTGTGATTTTAGCTTTTATTATGCTGATCATTAACAAACGAATGAATTGAAAAAAAGTTACCAGTTTTGTAGAAGCACATTTAATCCTTGGAGGTTATTGTGGGTTTCTTCGATACTTTAGGCTTACTTTGGCTCTCTGATTAATTTAATCTTTTAGATCATCTTGCCAGAGATCTTTCTAAAAATGACGAATTCTCGCGACATTAAAAACATTTACACACAGCATGGCGGTAGACCAGGGCAGCACATACGGTGAGTTTCAGTCCTCACAGCTGCCGTCTGGGGTTTTATTTCTGCCAAAAATTTAAAAAAAATAAATCACAAATTTCCTAATCTCACCTATGTCTCCCATAGCACTATCCATTTGCTTTGATTTTGATGTAAGCTATTGTGACGAGCTCTGTATATAAATCTGAGTTATTTATTGCTCGAAACTCTGTATCTAAGTTTGAAACTCTTATTTTGAAGTTGGAAAGGAAGTAGCTTATCAGCTGCGTTGACAAGTTGGCTAGCCTGAGAACACTGCTACAAAAGCACAGAGGAAGCCGCCTCCACTTTTATGTTGTTTTTTGACAAAATATTGTTCCTCATTTTTCAAACAGATATTTCTGAAATCCTGTCCGTTTCTTGTGAACCTTACATGAGCAGGAGTTTTCTTTTCACGCCTGATTATGCTTAATTTGGTTGATTTGATCCAAAAAAAGTGACTTGATCCGTCTTTATGCTAATTTTAGATGGACTGCAATGCGACATTACTCTGCAGTCCAATAGTCAACACTAATGCTCCGTATTTCAAGAAAATGGAAATTTTAACTCTTGGAGTATCCTGTCTTAACATAGGTAACAATTTTTTAACATAGCATATCCACAGATGGACTGCAGGTTTCTGTCGTGCACCATTCGCCACTTGTTGACTAGAATCTTTTTTGAGCAACTTTTCTTGGCGCTTTCACTTTTCAGAGCTCGTAAACTTTCTTGCACTTGAATAAAATATACCGTGACAGCTGTCACAGTCAGGCAACTGGCTGATCGTGAATGATTCAGTATTGTGTTGTTCTTTATGTTTTTTTCCCCGCAAGTTATTGTGAGGATGATTAAGAAAATACATACAGTTATGAATAAGAGCGTGCCAAATATTTTCCTCAATAGTGTTTTTGCTAAAATCTGACGTATCTAAATCTAAACATTGTGCTATATTTCTAGAGAGTGTGGAGAATTAATCCGTTCTCCATGCTGAGTTCTTGATTTATGAAGTTGATGAAGAGTCAGAGAGTTGAATTCATGAATCCCGTTTATTAATACCAAAATACAGCTGGTCCATTTCTCATGCTACCTTTAGGAGCTAGCAGGACAAAATGGCAACAAGTAACACTTGGTAACTTCCTCTGTTAGCCTCTACCTAGGGCGTTTCCTAGTGTGTCATTTCCTTTAACCCGAGCTCACACTTGCATTTCCTAACATGTCATTTCCTTAGCAATTAGCTAAAAGAGATAGAAGGAAAATACAGAATTATTTATTCTCAACAAGATACTCGGTACTGGGACATACCAGTTCATACTGGTTCTGTGTGACCGCAGACCCCCAACATGCGCCAGGCCTGTGTTTAACTCAGACATTTGCTTTTATGTGTTTAAAAAGCAACTCCTCCTAAAACTTGTTCTTGCAAACAAATTAATCTTTCCCCAAACAAAGACTTAGTAAAAAAAATAAAAAATAAAAAAAACGCCGCTAATTGAGTTTAATATGATACTGCTCATGTTGATAACTGGGGTGTTTTTATGGACCGGCTGAATCCATTTTCAAGCTGTTTAATGTTGTGTTGCTCAAGCAGCATTTATGTGGCAATAACCACATGTGAAGTCGACACTTAACAGGAAGTGTCACTTTGCAGAATCATGTAAATGGCTTAATTTCATCATTGTCCTAATGGCGATGTTGGTAATAGTCACATAACAGACTGCATGTAAACACAGACGGCCCCCCCAGAGCCTCCGGCCCCCGTCTTCCTGCTGGATCCACTTCAGTCTGTTTGTGGAGCTGTGTCCTCGATCATCCTTTGTCTGTCAAAAGCTCTTAGCGCTTCCATCCAGAACCCTGTGCTCTCTGCATTCATTATTAATAGACCTCAGCAGGCCAAAGGCACACACACACACACACACACACACACACTGAACGTCCACGTCACTGGCAGCTATTTTAGATAAAATATTAAATCAAACACGCACATGTGGAGAACGGAAAGAGATGCGCCAAGAGATGATAGAATACCTCTATTTTCAAATGCTGCTGCTCTTTATCAGGTTAAATATGATGCGTCCTGTTTCTGAACGCATCAATTTACTTTGATTTACATCTAAATGTACCGCAGAATGTATGACTTGGAAACGCATGCAGCTGACTTCAGCACTGACCCAGAGCAGCATAGGCCATTACCTGCAAATTGTCTATACTCATTTGTCCTTTGCAGGGTCACATGGGGTCTTGGTGTTTATCTCCAGCAGTCATTAGGCAAGAGGTGGGGGGACACAGCGGACAGGTCACCAGTGCATCACTGGGCAACACAGACGCACACTCGCACCAAGTTAGAGCCACCGATTGATGTTGTTGGATTGTGGGAGGAAGCCGGAGTACCCAGAGAGAACCCACACAAACTCCATGTAGGAAGAACACAGAATCTTTTCAAGTATCGGGAAAAAAATAAGCTATGGAAACAATATATAATGAAATCAATACATTTCTTATATTGTAAAATACATTTTCAATGGTAGTTAGGCATGTAATAAATTGATATCCATTAAAGTCAAGCTGATCAAATTATACACTTGACTCTCAATTTGAGTACTTTTCCATTGTGTGGCTTATAACGCCTTTGCATCTTCTGCTTTTGGGAACATCTCACTTGCACACCGGCGAAACCGGAGCTCCGACCTTCCAGTCCAGTGTTTGTTCCACTACGTCAAACAAAAACCAGATGAACGGAGCGAGTCGCAGCAAAACCTGCTTAAATCATGTGTACACAGTGTTTCATTTTTGTTTTCTTTTTTTAAATTTGGCTTCCAGTCTGAGCGTCCTTTGCCACTGAGGCAGTCTGGAAGGTTTATGGTTTTGTTCTGAAGGAGTTTTGTTCAGTTTTTATAGTCAGTAAATCAGTTTTCAGTGTTTTCATCCAAAGTGTTGAAATCCACTTTCTGCCCATATGTGACTGAGGGTGCATGTGTGTGTTTTTTGACTTGACCTTTCTCCATATGTTATGGGACAGAACAGGAGGTGAGCCCTATACATGCTATCAGTCTAAGCTGTTGGCCAGCAGCTAAACACACACGCATACGCACGCACACACACGCACACACACACACATACGCTCTGCATGTCACTGTTACCTGATATTCACAGTGTGTAGGAGAAACAGACGAAGGAGAAGGTCATACGCGTGATGTCAGAGTCGATCAGTTCACCGCCGTCTATGGGTTTGATTTGATCTCTCTCTCTCTCTTTCTCTCTTTCTCTTCGCGCCCCCTCAGGCTCCTTCTATCCTCTGCCTCAGCTCACCCTCCCCCGAAAATCCCAAGCATCATTCAGGCCCCTGCCAGGACACACAAAGGTGTTTCTATTTTTATTTTCAATTCGGAGTTAAAACGATGGTTCAATATTCTTTGAGAAATAACTCACAGGGTTCAGGACTTATATAGAAGATCTGCAGCATTTTTTGATACTTTCCCACACCCTAAAAAAAAAAGAAAAAGAAAAGCCTCAGTTGTCTAGAAATGTTTTGCATATGATCAGTAAGAAGCAGTCACCTAAATCATGCAAATTCTTTTTAAGGTTAAGTTGGGTAACACATCGACTGTAAAATATACCAACTCATGATCATCTTGATATCAATGTCTGCAAAATCACAATCCCACAAGCGCACTTGAGTGCAATGTTACAAGCTCCATGCACCCATGCACTTCATACAATATAATAACATTTATATATTTGGCCAGTTTGTTGGCGTTTCCCTCCCCTTGTGGCCACATCTGATACATATTCACATTCATACATGCAGAAAAGCTACTAGAAGAAATCACCAATTTCAACCAAAGTCTTCTTAGTCACAGTATTCCACAGTGATGTCAAAATTGCACATTTTCTTGATATCATGAAGCCCTGGCAAATACTGCAGTTCGTGTGGCATTGTAAAGTTTATGTTTTTAGCAACTAAACCATGAAGCCAGATGTTAAGTTTGGTGTTGAAAGGATACAATAGTGCACCTCAATTTTAAGACATGATTTTGCACATTTTTCATGCAGTTATATTTAGGTAAACACTAAGAAGAATGCATGATTTATTTATTATTTATTTTTTTGCTTTAGGGTGGAAGAGCATAACTGGAGACACTGGCTATTGAAAATTAGTAAGTAAGCAAATAAATGGGACTGTTTTTCATGAACACGTAAAATAACTAAATACAAGGAAATTACACTTTGACCACTTTTGGATTGCCGCGTAAACCTCCAGCAATCTCATTTGGCTTTGTCGTTGTGTTTATTGTAAATCCCCACCAACACGTAAAGATGCTGCTGTGACTCCCGCCTTGTCTTGTTTAACTTGCTCTCAAGATAATCTGACGGCTAATTAATCATCTCCTGTTGGACTCTGAGCCTTTTTCTTAGCAAACAATCTCATATGAAGACGAGCACAATAGCTTCACATTGCATACTTGACTAGATATTGTACAACAGCCAGAGATTAATGGAAGAAACACAAATGCTCACAAAGCAAAGCAACTATCTGGACAAAAAGGCCAAGCAGGCTCGCTTCGCGCCCTTAGTATTCATTTTCCAAAAGACATTGTTACAGGCACGCTTATCATTGTTTACATATCCTCATGAGCCAGTGTCCACTGCTAAGAAATATCTTTTGATTTACATTCATATGCAAATGAGCATTCTTAAGAAATGAGGAGAAAGGGGAGGGAAAAAAAAAAGAAATTCAGCTTATCGCCAGTCGACAGACGTGAACATGAAACATGTTGGTTTGTCTCATCAATAAAAGCCCAGCAAAGCAGAGCTGCAAAACTGGCCTGTCTGAATAGACGGAGCCATGCAGCTGCAGCCGAAGAAGAGAAAATGCAGGAAAAAATGTCGGTGTAGCAGCTGTTTGAGCGACTGGTGCAGAAAAAGCCGAGGCATCGGTGTAAAACCCCTCAGCTGCCAGTGGCCTTCGGCCAAAGACGAGGTTCACTTTCCAAGAGGGCACAAAGAAGGAAGTGGTGAGCAGCTGTACACAAGCAGAGACACAAGGCTTTGGGAAAGTGCTGAGTTGGCGGCGATGTGGACTGTTTGACCGAAGCAAATAGAGAAACAACTGAGAAACGTTAGACTAATGTCAGCTAATAATGAAATGAAAGTATTTGTTCTGCAGGGGTAAGAAAACAAAAGAGTTAACCAGCAATACCCCTTAATACAATGGATTGGAAAGTCTTTCAGAAATGCGCAGTGGTTTCCTCTCAGCGGCAGAAGATGTCTGTCTAATCGTCAGTAATATAATAGCGCTGCATAAATCATAAGAAGTCCGATGGCCACCGCTAACTCAGCAGCGCTTCGCTTTCAAAGACGGTGGGGACAACGTCTAACTTTTTTCGTCACTTAGAAAAGTAGCTCAAAGAAGGTAAGCTCCGTTAACGTGATGTTAGCAAAGCTAGCTGTACAGAGACACATAAGCATTGTGATGAAAAAAGTTCACTCACTGCGCTGAATTATTGTGCGGAGGTGTTGACTGACTTGTCGCAAATATGGGTCAACGCTATGTCCAAAAGTCTGCAATATAGTGATGTGACATTCAAGAACAGTCCGATTCTTCTGCACGGCTTTTTACTTATTAGATAGGACTGGAGTGTCACTGAGAGCCGTTGTTCTATCAGATACCATACGCCGTCAGAATAGCATACATGCAGTGAGTGCCATGCCTGCATATGGCATTAAGTCCGACCGTCAGAGGAGTTGTCAGTTCACCATACACAACAAGTTATGATGAAAATAAGTCATTCAATTGTTTTCAATGATAACTGTATAGATATACGTTGTCGTGGTCTCAAAGTGTTTTTAAAGCAAGGTCTGGCTGCAGCTGCAGTCAATTACAACACACGCCTGCGTAAAGCTCATTAACCTACTTAACTACTAAATCAGGATGCCATACAAATGTTAATAACAAAATGTATGATGATCTACGTCATGATTCTATGTTGCTGATTAAATAAAATTATATGGTATTGACGTGTCTGAGAAATATAGCTGTGAGTTTGTGGGAAGCGGTGATCTGACAGCATATGCTGATCTGACAGAACACTGTTCTTTGTTCTTGTAATGTTCTGTGTACACTGTAGTAGCTATCATTATTTTATTTAATTGTGTACATTGATATTTTTTTAATTAACAAATAAACAGAACACAAGAACGAAAGAGCATGCAGATCATGCACATTACTCTTTCACTGTTTTCGTTCAAAGTGGCAGCTGTAATGGTATCAGACTACCAGGCTTCATGTAGTGGGAGAGAGGGTGAGAACAGTCACGCTGTGCGACTTGTGGTTGGTTACTTCTTGCTTGTTGCTCCTTGGTCAGTGTTCATAGTTTAGCGTTATTTACCGTCAGGGCATTGCTATGTTTAATGGTGCAGAGAGAGAACTTTGCTATGTTTAATGGTTTTTGACATGAGCAATATGGGCAAACACCCAGGTCGTTATCTTTTTAGGGATGGCACGAGACCACCGCTGATTGTAGCACAGAGATGGAACCAAAGCAGAACAAAGAGTTTGTTCTGCTTTTAATATTCGTAAAATTTATTAAGTATTTAATATCTAGGTGTTTTTATGGGAATATGGATCTTGTAGATCAATTGGAGAAGTAATTTTGATCATATTTCACATTTTATCGTATCATGTACTGCGGGGCGCTGGTCTTGGTCTTGACTCGGTCTCGATTTCCCTCGGTCTTGGTCTTGACTTGGTCTCGGACCCCAAAAGTCTTGGTCTTGTCTCGGTCTCGATACACTCTGGTCTTGGTCTTGTCTTGGTCTCGGGTTAGGTGGTCTTGAACACAACACTGGTCAGCACACATTTGAGAAAAGTTTAAAAGCTAACTGCATTATGAACTGGATGGCTGAGTGTTATAAATATCACTAAGAAGATACAAATATCACTAAGAGTACAAAACCAAAATTACAGCAGGCTGTGACTTGTGGTCTGTTCCTTCAGCTGCACATAATCCATCATGCTTTTTGTTGGATGAACGTTAGCAGTAGAAAGTTTGATATTGCGCCTGTTTTAGAATTTATTAACATGAACCGAGGAGGAGAACATGTTTTAGGATAGGGATGAAAACAATTGAATAGAAAAGAACATCCATCTTTTAGATGCATTTTAGGTGGGATTTGCTGAAAGCCTTATGAGAGGTTTATGGCGTTGCATGGATTCTATGGATTGTTGCCGTCGTTCAGCTTACAGCGTTCTTTATTCCTGATAGTTTTCAGTTAAATGTACCACATTTTTATCTGCACAACGCATAATATAATGTACCGTATTTTTCGGACTAAAAGCCACTACTTTTTTCCCACGCTTTGAACCATGTGGCTTAAAGCTCGGTGTGGCTTTTCTGTGGATTTTTTTTGAACCACCAGGGGGCGCTTTAGTAGGAAATTAATCATTGGGAGTCAAAATTGGAAATCAAAGAAGAAAGCGCTAATTTTAATTTTAGAACAAACACATGCTAGCAGCAGGCACGGCAGAGAAATTTCTTCAAACTCATATGATCCAGCTTTTAAGTTGAAGGTTAAAAGCTCGGCATGAACGAAACCAGGGTTTGGGTTTGGAAACGGAGGAATGGCGCCCGTAATAGATCCAGCATTGAAAAACCGAGAGCGGCGGAGATACCAGCGGCTTATATAAGTACGTTTACAGTTTTTTTTTTTTTTAAACCTGTGTGTTGGGTGCATGAGTTTATAAAAATGAACTCATCTTCCAACAATCCTTGTTTTTGCTTCCACAGCCATCCAATTAGGATTACAGTTATTATTACACCATAAGATTCAGGTTTGCTCTGTGTGAAACATCTCTGTAAGCTTTAGCTCCATCTCTTAAACTTGGTATATTCAATAATTCAGTAATACTAGCAAATGTCTTCAACATTTGCTAGTAACAAATGTACCCACACCAACAAAACCCATTCTGCAAAAACCCCCAAAACAAAACAACATCAACAATTATGCATCTTATAAGAAACACTGAGGATTAAAATACCGTTGATCACATAGCAGCTGATCAGAATATGTAGATTGCTCTCATCTCAGTGTGGAGTAATCAGGTTGAATCATAAGCTATGACTCAGACATCACCATGGTATGAATTAATATAAATATTTATACACATTTTTCTTACAGTAATTACACTGCATGACACATATATATTGTGACTTACCAACAGACAATCCAATACAGTTGTTACTGTCCAATAACTATTTGTTTTGTTTTGTTTTGTTTCTTCTTTGCCTTGTGGCAGCGCCTGGGCTTTGTGGCCACAGGCAGAAAGCCATTTTGCCAGAATCAAACACTGGCAACTTGTTGTAGATGTCGACAATAAAATACAATAAAAAAATCAAAGCAGAAACAATCCTGAAACAAACAGCTCCTTGTACAACTCAGGAGTGACTGACGGCACAAAATACAAAAACAAACAAACAAACAACATTTTAAGTCTTGAGAGGCGAACGTAGGCTTGGGGTTGTAAAATTGAGTTAGTCACTGGAAGGTTTCTTGGCTCCGATTCCTTGAGGTAATGACTCAGGTGCCCTTGATGAAAGGCGCTGCAGGGCCAGCAGACCAACAACTGTGATGATTCTGTTACAAGTGTAGCAGGAAAAAAAATTAAAAAGTTCTTGTAGATGGATCAATAAAAATAAAAAAAAACACTCATATTTCTTTTTTTTTTTCTCATTATCTCCTTCTCTTTCTTTGTTTTTTTCCTTATTATTCTTTTGTCTTCACCTGTCACCTCACTTCCTCTATCTCTCCATATAACTTCCACGGCTGGTTGATTTGGCTGAGCAGAGGGAAACAGGCAAGGCCTCCACAGTTCAGGGCTCCAGAGAGCTTGTCCAGGCAGCGGCAATCAATCACAGAATAAATCCCTCCTCTCGCAGGACTGCCGTGTGCCAGGTGACATGGTCAGCAGCTGCAGAGAAATAGAACGCCTACAGCCGATATCCAAGTTAAATTATACTGGGAGACCAGTGAGTGAGTATACAGATGTGCGGAGCGATTGTGTGAGGCGAGGCTTTGTTGACTTTTGGAAACTGTTTTCGTAATGTAAAAGGTCGTGTGGATAAAAGGTTTAGGTGGACGTTTGGTTGGAAGGTCTCTGGGCCTTTCACCCACCGTTCAGTTGCCTAACCAGTTATGGGGATTTGTGTGAAACCCTGTTGAGTCTGAAAGAAGTTGAATGAAAATGGGGATAACGGGCTAAGGAAATTGTGGTTTTTGACTTTGGTGTCCCTTTCCCTTTGCAGACATGTCTAGAGTTGGAGAGGTATCTACAGACGGAGCCCAAGAGACTCTCGGAGCTCTTTGACGAGGAGTTGGACTGTCTCCTAACACCGGCCTTCATGCAAGGCGGCGACAGCGACGAAGACCTGATGGACCCGCTCCTGCCCAGCCTCCCTGACCAGCCGAGCCCCCCGCCGTTACTCGTAACCCTCCCCAAGGTGCAGGCCAAAATCCTTCAGGTGCCCAGTCCAACCAAGGGTCAGGCGGCAGCCGGAACCGACACCAAGGACCAAGCCGTCGGAGGAGTCAGCGCCGCACAGCTCAGTGCCGCCGTCACGTCCCTGACGCCGCCGTCGTCGCCGGAGCTCGGCCGGCACCTCTTTAAGCCCACACAGACGCTCACCGCCACGGCAGACGGCACGTTAACGCTTAAGCTGGTGGCGAAGAAGGTGGGACTAGGGGCGACCAAGGTGGTGGCGGCGCGTGCGTTGCCTTCCCCGCCGAGCCGAGGAGGAGCGCTGAGCGACGGCGAGCAGGGAGGCGGAGGAAGTCTGGGAGGAGATATTCCTGAGAACAAGAAGAGAGTCCACCGGTGCCAGTTTAATGGCTGCAGGAAGGTTTACACCAAGAGCTCCCATCTGAAGGCACATCAGAGGACCCACACAGGTAAAAGGCTGCATGTTTTCTTTAAAAAAGCTGATAATTATTCTGCTCAAAGTTTTTATTCACGGGCGAGTTTTATTTTCTATGCCTACGTTTGTTCCAATTGACCATTAGAGACTTATTTTAGAATTTATTAGCCAGTTTCACAGAAAAATCTTTAAGGATTTTAGGAAATGTTTCCAAATTTCTATCTTAATCCACCATCCATTTTGTTTTGCTTGATTGCGCGTTACTCAAGTAGAGAATTTGTCCGTCACACGTCAGCAGCTCAAAGCATTTAGAGCTGTTGAATATGACTTGGTGGTGTTGGTGTAATGCTGTTTTTTTTTGTGGTTTTTTTGGCTCATTCTGGGCCCTTTAGTAATTGTTGAGCATCATTTAAACACCAGAGTGTTGTTGATGTTCATGAATCCTGTCTCTATGACCACAGATTACCCGTCCTCTCATGGCTACTTTCTGCTGGATAGTGCACTATTTCACAAAACTCAAATCATCTCAAACATTTTTTTTTCCATCAATATAATGAGTTCACTCTTCTCCGCAGTCACTGGATCTGAAGTTAATAGAGCTCTTTTGGGGATATGGTGGAATGAAAGAGTCACATTATTGGCTTGCAGCTGAAACATAAGCAGTAGCGGCGGGAGGCCAAGTCGAAATTGATCAAAATCTCTGGGAAATGGTTACCACACCTTGACGAACCCATTCCAGGAAGAATTAACAGGGAGTCCAACTTGTAAACAACCTAATAAAGTGACTGGTGATTGCTGTTCCCATGATGCACACGTCAAACATCTGTCGTTTGGCCTTATTCTCTTTGGTAAACATTTTCCTCGGAGGTGAAGACTTTAAAAACAGACCACAGCAGACGGAGTCGACGGCTTCATCAGGCAAGGTGCTGATGTCCGAGTGACCCAGTAGTCCGGCAGATGTACTGTACGTAAACTTTAATCCATTCCAGTGTTGGAACCGCGGGATAAATCCATGGAAGAGGGAGGGAGAAAAAAAGCAGCAGATGTTTGAGCCTCTTACAGAGATTTACATCATATGATCCTCCAGGAG
Organism: Poecilia latipinna; assembly: GCF_001443285.1. Classification (NCBI taxonomy): domain Eukaryota; kingdom Metazoa; phylum Chordata; class Actinopteri; order Cyprinodontiformes; family Poeciliidae; genus Poecilia; species Poecilia latipinna. The sequence goes on along the minus strand of NW_015114226.1, from coordinate 24,601 downwards.
TATTTATCTCCATTTTGATACGGCAGCTACCGGGTCAAAAGGTGACACGTCAGTAATTACCTGATGATTGATATGCTGGCACTAAATGACTGTACGAATTCAGCTGTGTTGGAGCGACTCTGACGTGCGGCTCTAGCTGCTGCTGCTGCTGCTGCCCCCTCAGTGACCCTCAGACGGAGCAGACAGGACTAATGTGTGCAGGGCAGGAAGCCACCAGCTCCTAGGATGAGGAGAGGAGCTCTGGTACAAGAAAGACACGCGAGAGAGGATAACTCAAAGTAAAAGAATAGAAATAAAGGCTGTGTTTCTCTGAAATATCTCTCCTAGTCATTAATATCTGGTAGTGTCAGATTAAATTTATCTCCATTCAGTCACTAAGTTTGTTTCTGATAGGAAATGAGACAGGCATCCCTCAAAAGACACTGCAATGTGAAAACAGAGATAGATTTCTGAAAGAAAATCTGTATCTTTCAATAATGAAAATTGTTTGTCTTTCTCAATAATCAGAGAAATAATCTTTATTGGCGTTGTAGTAATCATACTCCTCATGTCTCTGAGGTTTGAAGGAGCCCAAACTTTAACTCTCTCCACAGATTCTCCATCAGATTCAGTCCAAAATGTTTAGTTTTTTTTTCAGGCAGTTCTTTTATTTTGTAGTTCAGGAGTTTCTAGAAGAATGGAGATTTCATTCCAAGAAGCACCCAGTATGTGGACTGTTTTGGTAAAAGTGCATGTCTGAGTCCTAAATGGAGGCTTTTTAAAATTGCTTTTCCTTCTATGGTGTTGACCAAAGGCTTACTCATCATACACTCATCCTTAGAATGTCAGTATCCTTTATTATTAAAGCATTTGATCTGTTCTTGTTTGGTGGGCCATGATAATAGGTATAATCCTCTTAGCAGGTTGTAATTGGACCAGATATTTGTGTTGCCATTATCAAATTCCTCGCACAAATCTTGCTGAAAATTTTGCCACGTCTTTGCTGAGTTGGTGGAGCTCAGTGAAGCTGGTTGGTTTTCCAGTACGGACCAGGCTTTAGAGCGTAGACCTCCGCACGTTCAACGTTAGACTGTTTCATCCATTTCTAGACCATCTTTGGTGAGAGTTTCAAACAACAATCCCAAACACACCTAAACTGGATAAAGCTGCTATTTAAGATTCTGAAATGGCTCCAAAACCAGTGTGGGCAGCAGAAAACAAATTTACTACAACTTGCTAAGAGACATTTATTAACCCTTTCATGCATGAATTATCATCCTTTGTGTCAGGTTTTTTTTTTTCCAATTTTTTTTATTTTTTTAAGGCATAAAAAATGGTAGGAACATTATTTTTTTTTGCAAATTTTATTAAATTTTTTTAGGTGATCATTTGTAATTTTCTCCAAATACAAATTTGTTATTTGAAAAATACATCAGTAGTATTGTTCTTTAGGGGCTATCTGATGTCACAGTATTCTTTTTACCTGCAGGAGGGCCCGGGTCGGTCGGCCATATTGGATTTAACAAAGATAATTTCTTGCATTTGCAGCTGATGGCCAGTAGTTGATGGTGTATTTTATGATGCATTAGTGTCCACTTCAGTGGTCTGTGTGTATTTATAACATAAAAATTCACAAGAAGCACAAGAAAATGACTTTTAGACAGCTGTCCACTGTAGTGATGCATGAAAGGGTTAAAATATTATTGAATGTAAATGNATTTAAACCTTTTTTGGATTTGAGAAAATCCACAACAAATTCAAGTCTTTCGGCACTGAAAAAAAAAGCATCCTTAAAAAAACCAAACATTTATGACACTCTTGCTGAAAGCCAGTGAATCTACACTTCTTTTTTTGTTTACAGTACTATTAACCAGTAACATGCTGGTTCTCAGCTACCCACTGATCTTAGCCTGAGCCCATCACAGATCAGCCGCATGGGTCCCAGGCGCCCACACACACACACACACACACACACACACACACACACACACACACACACACACACACAGCACAAAGCTAGCATTATTCAACTTTAGCTTTAACTACACCATCAATTTACGGCGTCTAATGCATTTCATGTCCTCCAGTTGGCATCATCCAGTGTTAGCAGTCTCCCCAGGTTCACAGCACGCAGCCCGCAGACATGCACTGTATTAATACTGGCAACCTTGGCATCATTAATCCAGCGTGTTACATGCTTATGCGACCCCTAAAACCACGGCATGGCTTCAGGTCTGTTTTTCCACTTCCATGGTTGCACCTGAAGGACCTGAGGGGGAACGGAGGGAAGGGGGAGGGGGAAAAAATCCCCAGCCTCTGTAGCTCTATTATATTAATCCAGAATGGAGCTACTAGTCATCTGGAAGCATGACTGCCGCCTGCAGTATCTGTAATCAGATGATTCAGCTGTCGAGTCATGCTAACCGAAGATTAGCTTTTAAAGGCAGAGTCATTTGCTGGGGAAAATAAAAAGCAGACACCCTGAAGACACTGCAGCTCTTTCTTTCTTTCTCTCTCAGTGTGTGTGTGTGTGTGTGTGGTATAAATGCGGGGTGTTGTATTCCCTCCCGATGTGTTCATTACAAGCACAGAGCTGCGGTTTAATTAGCTTAATCCTCTTTTTGGGTTATTATGACCATAAATCATTGAACATACATGTAGACGGGGATTAGCGTTGCAGAGCCTACAGGGAGGAGCAGCTGCAGAAAGCCTGCACAGCCTTACTGCTCTTACTGTAACTCACCAGAGGCCATTGGAGGTATCATTACGTTCACGCCTGTCGGCGACTGAGCGTCGCATCGCGTTGATTACGATCCGGCCGTTTCTCCGAGACGCGGGAGTGATGTAAAGGTTTTTCCTCACGTGAGGATCTTCATTACGGCCGAGTTGTAACATTAATGCAACTTTAATGGAGGTAGAAATTAATTCGGTAAATCTCTAAAGTATCCAATTAGTGATGCTCTGAGCCAAAGCCAAGTTTTGGGTGTTTTTTTTATTTTCTCTCTCTCCCTCTGCTCTCTTGGATAAGGTTGGATCTCTAAAAGCAGTGGAAGCCTATTAATCATATCCTTGTTATTCGAGGAGCAGTCCAAAAAGAAAGAGATACACTTAACTAAATACTTGGCATCCGACATTGCAGACGCGAGGAGCTGCGTTGGAAGGAGTGCCCGTCTGTCAGAAGTTGTAGATGTGAGCTTCGTGGCGCTGGCACCTCGCTCCAACACGACTGTGCAGCTGCAGGGAAAACCAGAAAGAATCATGTTTATCAGCAGAATGGATTGCCGGTGTATTATAGATTTGGTGGCGGTTTGATGTCGTCTGGCTTTAAATACTCTCCTGCTAGCCGAGGCTTGATCAAATTAATTTGATTGTGATCAAGAAGATTCTCACTGGGATTTCGGCTGGCTCACTTGGCTCACTTTTAGGTGGATTTCTCTCTCTATTTTTTTTTAAAGACTGACTACGCAGGAATAGTCACGGCCCTCAAATGTTTTCACATTTCATCACGTTGCAACCACAGATTTCTGTGTGTTGAAAAACGTACGAGATAGACCCAACATAAGGCAGCATATTGGGGGTGGGAGGATATAGATGTTGAACTTTGACATCTGAATGTCGTAGAAAAGGAAACCTCTGCCTCTGTCTCAGGTCCTGACCGCCTTTAGCAGTATTTTTTTTTTTTCTCTCCAAGCAGCACTGACCTGTATTTAGGTCCATCCATCTTCACATTAGCTCTGACTGGCTTCCCTCTTCCTAATCTCAAAGTGCTTAACAGGACGATACCCATCTACTCGAATGCTCTCGCACAGGCTTATGTCATGACTCGGTCACTCCGGTTGGATGAGTGACCTCACTCCACGCTCTTTCCACAATAGTGTAATGACCTCACGCTGCCTGAACAGAGGCAGTCCTGTCCATCTTCAAGAAACGTTTGCAGACCCCCAGAGCGTAAGAGAGCATCTCCTACCCTGTCCTCTCCTTCACCGTCTCCTTCCTTCTGTCCTGCACTCTGTTCTGAAGGAGCCCTACTCGTGGTGGCTACTCGCTTATTATTAGCTCTTCTGTCAACTGTGTTGTTGTTCTGTCTTTTGCCAGCTGCTTTGGATAAGGGTCTGCCAAATTAACAAACATAGATAAACATAAATCCATAGTAAAAACGGTTCATTGCAAAAAAGAAAAAGCGAGGATAATTTTCCTTCCACTTTACAGTTACGTGCTACGTTGTGCCATGTAAAATCCAGATAAATTTGTGGTTGCAGTGATAAAATGTTTTAATTCTTGAGGTCAAAGTTCTGCTGGAGCATCCAGTTAGTTTCCAGCTGTCTGTGCTATTATTTGAGGTTATGTTTGTTGCGGTTCTCTCCTCTTTCTGTTTGGTACCATTTCCGCGGCCAGCAGAACGGCACTACATCATGATGCTGCCACTGCCGTGCTTAACAACTGGTGCAGTGTTTTCAGTGAATTAATTTTTTTTTAATATCTAAACTGGATACAGAAATAATTTAAGAGACCAATTATCAGCTTCTCTGATTTGTACTGTTTATACATAAATGTTTGAGCAAAATGAACATTGTTCTTTTATTCTATGAAGAACTGACAACATGACCCTGAAATTCCACGCAAAAATTTTGTATTTATTTGCAGAAATTGAGAAATGGACAGAATAATGAAAAAGATGCAGAGCTTTCAGACCTCAAATAACGCAAAGAAAACAAGTTCACATTAAGAAACGACAATACTAACGTTTTAACTCGGGAAGAGTTCAGAAATAAATGTTTCAGAGCTGTAGATGCTGGAGCTTCATACAGTTACCTTCATTAGTGGCAAACAGGTCTTGATCTTCCAAGCATGGAAACGCTGGTGAACAGCAACACGACTGAACAACTTTCCATGTGCAGACATGAAAAATCAAAAGTAAATCAAAAGTAAATCTTTGGTAACTGTCTCAGTTACCAAAGAGACAGTTGCAATTATTTTTCTTTATTTTGTTGGAAACGGTGCTCATGTTTAATTTTTATCTCATGGTTACATTTTATTTGTATTAACTTAAATCAGATCCACACAAAAATGTAGATAGTGTCATAAAAAGTGACATTTTATATGACTTAAGACATTGCGGGCTTCAATGCTTCTTCTTAGCTCTAACCCTAAAAACATTTCGATGTATTTCGCGGTTCGTGATGTAAATCCTGATCCTCAGGCATGTGGCTCACAGGTTGAAACACTGTTGTGATAACTCCGCTTAACCCCCGACCCCTTCTCCCACCTGCAGCAGGGACCTATCCAACCCCATGTGGAGTCGGGGTAACACCTTGCTGACCTCCCCCAACACCTGAACCCTCCTTCACCCTCCTCTGCATCCCCCCTTTAACTTCCACCTCTCTTCCAATTGCTTATTTAGTTTAGGTTGCCAAGCAACTGCATCACACTCCTCCATAATTGGTTGGTGGCTGGTGGATTGTCCGTGCCTGTTAATCTGTCTCTCTGTCTCTCAGCCTCCCCCCCCCTACCTCTGCCTCCTCTCCTCTCTTTCTCTCAGTTGCTAGGTGACTTTATCATGCATCCCTGCCTTGCCGTGCTATAATTGGCTGCCGTCATGGTTGCTGTGGCGTTAGGCCCAGGCTGGCCTTGCTTCATTCCTCTAACAGTGTGTGTCTGTCGGCGTGTCTTCACGGTGTGTGTTTGAGAGGGCTCCTATTGAAGGAAGATGAGGTTCTCTGGCCAATTACTGGAGACGGGTGTGAAACGTCCTCCTGTCTGGCACCTGCGCCCCTCACAGCCCCCCCAACTCACATTCCCTTTATCACACGCACACATGTAGGTTAATGGTGGAGTATTTCTCGGAAAGGATAAGCTGCCAAGTGGTTTTGGTATTGTAGGTTGAATATATCAGTTCTTAGAGAGGAGAGGACTTTGTGGAGTGAGTAGGAGGACTCGCACTTACAGATGTAAGTGCTGAACATGGAGGATTTTGCTGCAGTTCTTCACAGGGCTTGAAGTAATCTGTTGTAGAATCGCAGATTATAGCATTTCTTCCACAGATGTAGAAAAGCATTACTCTCCCCTCGAAACAAAACGTGGAACAGTACAGAGTTCTGTGTCTTTACAGGAAGTTGGAAATTATCTTTTTCAAGCACAAAAAGGAGCTAAGTTGTTTATTTTTGGTTGCTTGCATATTGTAATGTTTCAGCACTTAAAGTGAATAGTGACTCTACTTATTTGAGATCTAATGGCATGTTCAGCTCCTGGGACAGGATGGCGCATACTGGGACGAGGAATTTAAAAGATATTTAAGCTTCTGGCATCTCTTCTTTTGTTTAGATAAACAGTGTGAAGCTTTCAGAAACACACGCTTTGTTTTAAATAGTCAGATTGCTTTCAAAGACTAATATTCCTGTCCAAGGTTTGTTGACGAGTCTTGCATAATTTGGTTTTTAGACTTTTGCAGGTCCAATGCAGTCCTAATAGAAACATTGTATATTTTCATTATATGTGTTTTCACAGCAAAACACGTAAACTGAATTTGTCTCTTAACAAATTCAGCTCAGCACAGAGAAATCCAGTTCAGATTTAATCAGTTAATGTCCACTAGATTGCACAACTCATTGAAAGGTACTCCAAACACACAAACAAACTGGAGATGAATTAATGAATGAGTCACTCGCAGGAGATCAATGAATTTTAGCATGGCACTACAACAGGATGCTGTCTGTGCATCTGTGAAATCCTACGTAGTAAACTACTGGAGATATTCTAACAAAGTGGAAGCAAATGAGAATAACACCAACTGGATGCTGGGATTCTGAGCTCCAAGTGGTCGCTAGCTTCCTGCAAAGCTAACAGCTACAGGCCTCTAAACCTTATGTGACCTTGCAGTTCAGTCAAGAACAGCGCGTTGACACACGGTGGGTTTCCATGACCGAAGAACTCAAAGTCTTACATCACCAAGCGTCAGATCCAGTGATGTAAGGCGCTGGACTCTAGGGAAGGGGAGACGTGTTGTCTGTTTATAGTGCGTTTATCTTATTCTATAAAAGACTGAATAATCGTCCATACCAAAATAGTTTTTCAAATTTGTCCAGTTAACGTCGGCGGTGGTAGTGACTTTGGTATTTTGAGCTAATTTTAAGGATTTAAAGATGCCGCTAAGCTAGCCATGGACTGCTAATGTATGTTGGTTTTAAAATATCAAGGCATTAAAGCAAAAATAAGTTCACTACATGCGGTCAAGAATATCTATTTGATCAGGTATGTAAATAGATATTCCTGATCTCTATGTTTATTGCTATAAAAATATATTTCTGTCCACAGTTATATTAGTTTCAGTGCATGGATATACAGAAGTAGATTCATGGGACTGTTTTTTTATTGATCTGCAGATATTTGAAGGTAAATAAACTTGAGATGAGACAAAAATCTAAAATTAAAAATGCATTTTTTTCTCTTCTTTTGCAAAACAATGTTGGGAGTGCAGTGAGTTCCTGTTGGCTAGCTAATTAGCGTTGATGCCTGCTTTGGTAGCGCCCTGCCTGGGGCTGTTTATTTTACCGAGAGGCACGATAACTCTCGTAACATTCACTTTTTCTTTTTATTACCATTTTCTTCTTTCTTTTTTGGGTGACTGTGTGTTTTTTGTTGTTGCACAAGGCAGAAAGTTTGAGGAATTTTCTCTTCTTTTGGCCATACAAGGTAGGAAAGCAGGAATGCTGCTTAGCCTTTTATTAACCAGGGATTATTGCTCTGCTTTCTATTTAAAGGAACTTTAAGTAGCAGGAATAGTTTTACAAGCAATCTGAATGGACCTATTAACACAAAGATGGATGATTAACCAGAAACCGATCCAGGCCTGCTCCAAATGCTTTTAAATATACCTTTGCAGCGTAAACCACACAGAAGATACATAAACTGAGTTTCCCTTTGTCAATTCACGACTCTTTGTGTCTCTGTAAAAGCGATTTCACCTGAGATATTCGAGGCATATCATAATGAAATACAGACAGCAGTGGGATGGCGCCGCGGTACCTGGGACTAATTAGATGCTCCTTTCCCTATGACCCAATAATACAGAATATTTTATTCAAAACCCATATTCGCATAACACCAGCCAAAATGAAAGCGGTGTCACAGGAATCACCTGTCACCTAAAGAGCGCAATAAGGCGGCAATAAAAGCCCAGATCCCGGTTGTCGAAGTCGGCTACAGACTGCATGAGAAAACGACGGGGAGAATTTGAATATGGAAATCCAGGCGAGTGCAGCTCGTGATGCGTAGATAATTTAGTCCGAGAGCAACCGCAGTCGTGTTGTATCCGTGGATAAAAGTCGTCTCCGATCAAAGAAACAGGCAAACTGTGGGGAAATAAAGGGAAGAAAAGGGGCAGTCATTCACAGTGCGGTGTTCCTGTTCAACATCATCTTTTACGCTCCGTTGCATCACCTCGCTGTCAAAGCTGAAGAGTGGGCAGGTGTAGTTTTTCGGTCGGTGTCGTCTATCCTGATGGTTTGAATGTGGAATCATCGGCGTTACAGTTTACTAAAGCAGTTCAGAGTTGACAGGTAGTTTCCTTTTCCTATTACAGTGAAATGAAGAGGTTATGGTCTGGTGCGACAAAACAACAGGAGTTGTTTGTTCAGAGTATTTCTTTGTTTCTTTTTTTTTTTAGGCATTTAACTGATAATCCTGCCACTAGAAACAGCAAAGTTTCTAGTGGCCTGATTTATTTCTGTAATAATAAGTAAGAGATTAAGCTACATTTAGGTGGCGACTGAAACCATTTTCAGCTTGGTCAGCCAAGACCCCGGTGTTCAGCTGGTCAAAAAATAAAAAATGTACCTTTTTCTGATTGTTGAATGAACCATATTTAAGTTGTTAGTTACGTGGTCAAACTAACAACACCCTTCAGCGTGGAGAGAATTGCTCAGGGAGGCAAACTAAAAGTTTGTGATTTTCAGTTCCTGTGTGGGATTTTAAATTATATTGCTGGAAGCAGAGAACGGTTTAAAGCCGTGTTTCTCAACCCTGGTCCTCACCGCCCCCCTGTCCTGCATGTTTTAGGTGTTTCCCTTCTGCCATACACTTGAATTGTATCTCTGGGTGATTAACAGGCTTCTGCAGTACTTGATGGTCATGCAATCATTTGAATCACCTGTTCTGGAGTAGAGGCATACCCTGGTGAGGACCAGGGTTGAGAAACACTGGTTTAAAGGGAAGAATCTATTTTAAAAGAAACTGAAAAAGACATGATAGGATATTTCTGCAGTTCAGTTAAGCAGAGAGCTAGACCTTCAAATGATAACAGGAAGGCTGATTGCGGTACAACAAAGGTGATTTATCATTTGAGTTTATATTGAGTTTGGAAATGTTGGCAGCTTTTTGTAAATCTGAGCTACATTAAGGCTACAGAATCCTCACACGCTACTGTTTTAGGGATGCTAGCTGCCCCAATCAAGCTAATTGCTACCTTAGCAATCTGTATCATGTTTTTGAGCATAATATGATAAACTGTTCAAAATATTAACCACTGAATCATTTTATATTTGGTTTACATTAATATAATAACACAGGCTACAGTTTTAGGGATGCTAGCTAAATCAATCAAGCTAACTGCTAGTACAACATGATAAAATGTTCAAAGTATCAACCATCATTTTATCTTTGATTCACAATAAAATAATAATCCAGTTTACAGTGACACTTCTCTTATACACTGTAGGATGTTACTTTTGCTCTTAATGTAAATAAATAAGTGCTCAGTAGGAAGGCTGGAATGCTGTTCTCACATCTTCCGATATTTTAGCTCTGAAAATGAGAATTAGCTAAAGTCGGTATCAGCAGATAAAATTAGAGGCTAAAAACTGGTCACTAATTTATAATCTCTGATAATAACATCAGACACCACACCACCTTGTATTGCAGATCAAGCTAATGTTCTGCAGGGAAAAGAGTCCTTTAGCGTGCGCTGACAGTTTTTATTTCCATTCTGACTTTAATGTGGGAGGAGAGGGGGGAGAAAACACAGTTCCATTTAACAACTGAAACACTTGTGGGCAAAAAGCTTTTTTATTGTGAATATTTGGCTTTTCAACATGTTTCCTAATGCTTCAGACCACATTAGCTCCACTCAGCTGTGAATGTGTGCATGTTTGTCTTCTTAAGAGGATTGATGTGTGCTGTGAAAGAAGAAGAGGGGCTGGTGGGACATCTGGCTAACTGACTGTAAGCTGCCACATCACTGCCCATTAGGAGTCATTAAGGCCCCGATTACAGGAACCACAGCCAGGAACATCAAGGGTCCGTCAGGTTATGACTCTTTTCTGGTCAATATTTCAAATATAGTTCATCTAAATGGTCATTTTGCTGTTGTTTGACTATAATGTAGAGCCTTTGTATGGAAGTACATTTGAGCCAAGAGTCTTCAGCTCTCGCAAGTCAAGTTTTGTAACGTTGTGCGATTGAATTTAAAGGAAGTTGAGGACTGTTGGACTTAAAAATATTATTTTGTGATCCAGGTTTACGTATTGTATTTGTGGGGAATATTTTTTGTTTGTCATTTAGTTGAGCTGTGGGTGAAAAAGTGGAAAACTTATCTGCCTGTTCCTCCTTGATTTAAAAATGCAATATTTTAATATATCTTTACGTCTTTGTTGCTCAGATCGATTCAACATTCACAAGTCAAACAAACACTTTGTTGCATTTATATTGCTGAGGAAGTAAAGATAGCTGTTTATTTATTTATCTATCTCCGTATACAAGCTTGGTGATTTTCCCTTTTGCCTCTTTGTACTTGCGCAGTTTCAATTTTCTGAACTTTTTCAGTTGCTGACCGTTTTGTTCTGACCATGCATCAATTCATGGCTCCAAAGGACATTTTGTTCCCGCTTTAACAACCGACTATTTAAAGTAATTTTCAATACTCTGCTACTAATTGTCTTCCATTAGAAAATAAGGCTTTTTGACTCATTTAGACTCATTTTGTGAGTTTAAGTGGCCCAGAAAAAGGAGTTAAAAGTCTAAATTAATAGACAAACAGTGCTATACAAGTTCTTTTGAATAATAATATATCAGATAATGAAATAGTTTGAATTTAATTTTATGCAGGATTTAAGCCATGTTTGGGGCATTTGCATAGAAACAGTGAAAAGATAAATGCATACACATGGTTTAAGTAATTGTATGCAAATAGTTTATTTACAGGAAAGAAACACAAGTGAGCAAGGAACAAATTACTGCATATGAAATGGAGTCTGATCCATTAAAGGGGTGAATTAATAATAAGTAAATATTTGCACTTTACACAACTGATCTAAAGTAAACACATCCTATTGCATTAGACTGGGAAAGAAATAAGTTTTACTCTGAAATCTTAATGAGACGGCAGTCAAAAGTGATATTTACCAGTTGCGGCATTATCCCTTTTGTCCAGACCTGTTTTATTATTACATTTTTTATTTTAATAATTCTGCTGAACCACATCTCAAAAACAATTTCCCAGTAGATTTTCAGTAGATTTTTATCTATTTTGACTTTTGCCAATTTAAAATGATTTAATTTAATCCAAATGTTTTGCAATGTTCTTTTTTGATAAATCACTGTCCAGCCAGTTAAATCCAGAATAAATTGTACCAATATTTTTGACCTTCTTAAAAGCTGCAGCATGTTGCTATGTCTATAATTATTATACCTAATATAAAAATTATTTGTTTTTTTTAATTACAGGATTGAAATTGAATTATATTTTTTCTCCTCACTTTTTGTTTGCGTTATTAGTTCCTGAGTTGAAGTCCAGATTAACTGCTACCTCATCTGACCCAACACTTTGCACACGCAGGAGAAAATGCTTCACACAGAGACGCATCATCAGGTCCCATCTGAAGACAGCCTGCTCCTTCATGCTACACACACACGCACACACACACACACACACACACACACAGCTGGAAGGCTTTCTATCATGGTGAGATAACTACAGGCTGAGAACAATAGACCATCTCTTCTCCCATCTGGTGAACCGGAGGATGAAACTTCATTTACATTTCAGCCCCCCTCACACACACACTCCCTCCACTACCACCTCGCTCCTCTGGGTGTGTGTGTGTGTGTGTGTGTGTGTTCTTGTGCATGGATGGGCGGAGGTGTGGTAATAAAGGGAACAAAACGAGATTCATTTCAGGGTGAATTTGGGATTATGAATTAACATGCTGCAGTGCTGAAAGACTTCATTTACAGCTAATTGAGTGTGTTGGCTCATTAAAATGGCTGTTGTGTAAAACTGCTCTGCTTGGCCGCCCCTGGGCTGGGTAGTAGTGTGTGTGTGTGCGCATGCGTGCGCGTGTGTGTGTGTGTGTTTTTGGAGAAAAACCTAGTAGTTTAGACGTGTGAAATTAGATGTAGAAATTGTAATAAAATGTGACACCTTCTGCTCTTTTTCTCCCTTTCCTCGCTGTCAGGTGAGAAGCCCTATAAGTGCTCATGGGAGGGCTGCGAGTGGCGCTTTGCCCGCAGCGACGAGCTGACGCGACACTACCGCAAACACACCGGAGCGAAGCCATTCAAGTGCAACCACTGCGACAGGTAAACACTCACTTCCTTTCATTCGCACAGATTACTACCAAGCACACAGCACCGTTTGCATTTGTACAACGTCTTAAGGTAACAAGGATCAATGTTTATCCTGCGACTGGAGGCACAGTGGGTCAATTTGAGACCCATTTCTTTCCTCCTGACGGTGTTCATATCCTTTTTGCATTTTCTCACTTTAGAAACTCACACTTTAATGTATTTTAGTGGGATTTTTTTGTGAAGGACAACATAAGTAGACCTTGATTGGGAAGTGGAAGGAGCCCCATTTTTCTCTGCTTTAATCGAACTCCAATTCGTTTGTCTAAAAAGTCCAGTTTGTTTGGGAGGGCGTGAATGCCTAATCGAGCTCTGGACCGCCTACAAACCCAGGTCTCGGTTCGACCAGAGTCAGGTCTGTATGTTTGCAGTTAATAGTCGTCTCATTGTTGGTAACTCATCAGCTTTCTTGCTGTATTTAGCAACATTTTAGACAAAAGAAAATAGTGTCGGCCAAAATCAGAATCGGCAGGTCAGAATTTTTAATCGATCAGAAATCTGTGATCGGCCAGAAAACTGCAATTGGTGCAGCCCTAATCCCAGTGAATGATAAGAGTTAAGCTGGTCATCAAAAACTAAAAAGCATATTCCCCAATTATAAAATTACCAAGAGATCCCCTAAGCTGACAGACGGGGCTAAGATGGAGAGCTGCACAGCTCAGGTGGGAGAACGTTTCCAAAAGGACAAATATTAGTTATAGATTCCACAGATCTGGACTTTTTGAGAGAGTGGCAAGAAAAATGTTGAAAGAAAATCATAGCAAATCCACTTTATACCACAAGCCATGTAAAAACATGACAAACCAATGGAAGGAGGAGATTTAGTTGGTTCTATATTTTAACCAACACTGTACATTACCCTTAGCAAACAACTCCCATTGTGAGACATGGTGGTGGCCGCATCATGCTGTGGGGATTCTCCCCTGAAGTAAAGTGTGGGACAATGACCTTAAAGATGTAGCTAGAGCTACATTGAAAGCATATTTCTGTGTTAGAATGGTACAGACCTAAACTTAACACTTTATTTTTCTCTCCAACCAATCTAACCAAAGTATGTCATCAAATTTCAGCCTTTACTTGATCATCAAGATTTTATTTAGAATAAAAAAATCAACCCTTAAACCATTTCTACGTTTCGTTTTCTCCAAATCTCGCAATTATGTTTGGTTTGCGTTGGGGTGGGGGGGGGGGACGTTGTCTGCATGCGTTTTTAGAAACGGCATCATCCATTTTCTCTCGTTTTGCAGCAGCTCTCCGCCAATTAAAAAGCCACATCACTTAACTTGCAACAAAACATGTTCAAGCTGACATTTCAAGTAGCTCAAATAAGCCTCCAAATTAAGTTTCTCATTTTACTTCATCTCTGTTTGTTATAGCGGAAGAATGATGGGAGCAGTTTGCTGTCGTATCGCTGTACGACAGCCTTTCTCTCTGTCGACGCTGCCTCTGAACATTGGTTTTTAATGCATTCAAAGCAGCAGGGAATCAGACAGCTTCTTTGACAAATGATAAATAAAACAACATTTTTCATCCAGCCTCAATCTACAGGCGTCACATGTGGCGCTCGGGGATTGTAATGATCCATAACAAATTTCTTCTCCCCTTTTTGTTTTTTGCACACAAGAGAGATCAAGTTTTTTTTTTTTTTTTTTTTTTAAAAATAAAAAAAAAATTGCAAATTAGTCGTTTTGAATTGTGAACGTTTCCTTAAGAGAGGCTGTGCGCCTCTAGCAGCTGCGAAGGAGCAGCTCGGAGGGGAGATTTTTATCTTGGAAGAGTGATAAATATTCAACACTACAGCTCATGGTGTAGTCAATTTAATGATAAGGAATGCTATTACTCTAAATTAAGTTAGTTCTTAGCGGATTTATATTTCGAAAGGGAGAGAAATGAAGATGTGGGCGGGAGGCAGGTTTGCACACGGAAATTGACTGCAGATGTATTGGCTTTTGAGGCTGTGCTTTCCCAATCGATCCTGAATCAATTTGTTTGTTGCACCGACTCGTGTCCGGTCCAATTTGAAGGAAAACAAAGCCGAAGCAGACGAGAGGATGTGTGTTTTCTTTTTTTTTTTTTTGAACCAAAGACAAACTGAAAGACTGAAAGCCGGAGCTGTATTTGTGAGTCACATTGTCACTGTTTTAGTTTTTGCTCCTCAAGGTTGGAGGTGTGTGTGTGTGTGTTTGTATCCATGTGTGCTTACTCATGCCCTTGTTAAATGGATTCAGGCTATTGGCAAGCAGGTCGCAGCTAATTGAGTGGCACCAGATGCCAGCTCCACTTGAACATGCACTCCCACTCCGTGTGTGTGCGCGCGTTTGTGTGTGTGCCTCCCCTACCTTCCAATTTATTTCACACACACCAACTTTCACCCGAGAGAGAGAGAGTGTAATTGGCTGTTGTGGGTTCCCTCTAGTTTTGGTTTAACACGTAAACCCCCAAAGAAACCTGCTGGAAGCGTCTAATCCAGGCTGGGAGCTGGGGCTGCATTAGATCCTGTTTGCAAAAAAGAAAAGAAAAAAAAAAGAAATGCAAAGTCATGTTGCATTGCATAAATTAATATATACACACAGATTTACAACTGAGGCAAAACAGCTTGTTTGATGTCATAGATTTTGGCTTTAATCGATAATTTATTCTTTTTTTTCTTCACACATTGAAGTCGTTCATCTTCAAAATGTAAAGGTTCTAAAAACGCTTCTGCTGTTCTCTGAACTGAAACATCCCAGCATTTCTACTCGGAGATGAATTCACCTGCATGCAGATTAAGCCAGGTCAGGTCACGGGGTCATCGGGTTCATTTGGAAGCCCGAGCGACAATCTGCAGAGAAATGCACTCAGGAGGGATCTTTGTCAAATTCTCCAGCCACCTCAGCTGATTCCTTTCGATGTGGATGAGAAGAGACAGATTTGCACAGATTACGGCTGACTTTTTTTAATCCCCCCTCAAAATTCAGAGAAAAAACTCAGAATATTTTTGTTTCTCGCTCTGTGACGTAAATTCATCTCCTTAGATTTTCCAGGAAGTTTTTTTTTGTTGTGGATGTTCATCTGATAGTAAACATTTTTGTCTATTTTACGCAACATCAAAGTGAAGCTTTCTGGTGTAATTGTCTCGTGTTCTCATAATAATATCAAAAAGGTAGCCTCATAAGTTTTTTTTTTTTTTTTCTGTGCTTAAATTCCAAAAATACATTAAAATATGCTTAATAGAGTCGAGAGTTTCGCATAATTCACACAAATGCTAAAGTACATCTGCGGTGGGAGGAGTCCAGCAAATATTACCATGAGAATAGCAAAAAGTGGCAGCCAGAGAAGTTAATATTTGATAAAATGTTCAGTCTGACAGTATTTCCCCAGAGGACACACACACACACACACACACGCCCACACACGCACACACACAAGTATGTTATTAATTCTGACTAATCAAGCAAAGACCCCCTGATGTTTCCGTGGAGCAGCAAGGAGGAGTGATGGGGTGGAGGGGAAACAAAAAACCAAAAAGAAGAAAAAAAAAAGAGAGAGCCAAGATGAAGAAAGGAAGCAAAGAAAGAAATCTGTGTGTGTTTCAGGAGATTGAGAGTGGGAGGTTACCAGCTGGAGTAGCCGCTACGCCCCCCTCTTTCCAACAGTGACACAGTAACTGGCATGACCATCTGTCTAGCCACACACACACACACACACGCATGCAGAGAGATCAGTGAAGGTGTTACAGTAGGTACCACATGGCTGGCTGGGAGCTAAAAGGAAACAGTAGACCCTGAGACAACAGAGAGCAGAGTTCAGCTGTAAATGCGCTCATTGTTTACTGTAAGGCCTCAACGCGTCCAGCCGCATTCTGTCTGCACCATGTGGTTTCAGCCGATCCCTAGAACCTGCTGCCATTGCTAAAACAACAAAAACAATAATAATAAAAAACAAAAGACCAGAGAGAGAAAAAAGACGTTTGCCCTTGTTGTGCTGGTATACTCACTTGGTAAAATAAATTCTACTTTTTTGTTTTTGGCATCCTCAAACTTGCATTGTAGCTGCGATCCAGTCAGCGGCGACTAATCGGTGTTCTGGCACAATCTCGGGTTGCTGGAAATCTGGAAATTTATGCTGTCGCTACACACATTCAAAGGTTGTTACTGTTGTTTTGGTTGCCTAAAAGAATTGGACATAATGTCGCCTGGTTTTAATTGTTTAGATGTTTGTGACGGTGCCAAGTGGTCAACCAGAAAGATAAAAACAGGAAGAAAAAGCATGCATGGATTACATTTACAATGGGCCCCTAGTTTCCCCCAGAAAAATCGCTAAGTCCAGTGGTTGGGTGCCAGGGCAGTCATTTGTCCAGCAGCTTGTCGTGTTTTTGAGTTAAAAAATGTTTAAAGTTGACAGGAAATTTGAAAACATCACTTGATAGATATGTGTTATTGAAAGATTGGAAGACTAATACCTGAACACCAACTATACAATCTAAAAAAAATGCAAACATTTTAAAAAGACTTAAATAAATAAGCAATGCTTAGCCTGTTGGGGGCTCAAGTAAAGCCTGGTGGCCCGCCAGGCTTGTAATACTCTGGGGGGAAACCCTGGGTTAGGGAACCCAGCCAATATGAGACCCCTTCTAAAATGCTTATATCCTGTCTACATTAATAGCCAAGTCACCTTAATATTCATTAATATTCACAGTGGAATCCGACTTCTCTCTACCTCATAAGCCAACATCCCTGGTTTTCTACTGGTCTAAGCTAAATCACAGAGGAGGTCAGCAGATGCTGAGCTGTATAATAAGCAGATGTTGTGAACTTACTCCAGATACATTAGCAACAGCATGTGCTTCCAGACTTTATGTGACCATAAGTTTGGATTTATAACAGCTTGCTGAGAGTTTCCTGGACTTGCCTTTGGGAAAATAGATGCACCCAATCGTACATCTCAGAGTACAGAGCAAAGTGTTGGATGCAGTGTGTAAAGCATGTCACCACTGGACTCCATGTGGATCTCTGGAGTGATGAATTTTGCGTCTTCATCTGCCAGTTCAGTGGATGTATCTGGGTTTGGCATTTAGAACGGCACATTTCAAGCATAAGGTTTTGACTGTTGTTTAAGAAGAAACACTTAGTTCTTCAACATCCCAAGAGATTGTGGATGACTTATCCTCGCAACTTTGAGGGAACAGTGTGGATGTGCACAGTCATGTTGATCCAACACGACTGCACCGGGTGCATAAGAACACGAATGTGCACGTTTGGTGTGGATCTCAACCTGACAGAACACTTTAGTGATGAATCAGAGGAGAGACCGCGATGAAGATCTCTTGGTCTGACCACAGATGAGAACTAGCCTTTGTAGCTAATGCTAGCACATTTTGTAATTTAAACAACCTCTCACCTGCACTTCTGGGAGAACGCTTCACATCTAAACCTTGTGGAAAGTCTTCGCTGAAGAGTTGAAGCTGCTATGGTTGCAATAACATCACATTATATCTACCAGATGAAGAATAGGATGCAACTCAAGTTTATGTTAGATGATACCATCTTTTAGAAATTTATCTTCACACTTAAGCTAAATTACATAAAAATACATAAAAAGACAGGTTCTTCAGTAACTCAAAACTCAACAAACACAAACTTTCGTTCAGTTTTATGTTTAGCAGTTGATTGAGTGTTGAATTTTTGTTAAATATACCGTATTTTTCAGACTATAAACCGCTACTTTTTTCCCCACGCTTTAAACCACGCGGCTTTGTAGCCCGGTGCCGCTTTTCTGTGGAGTTTTCTTCAACCGCCAGGGGGCGCTTTAGCAGGAAGTGAATCATTGGAAGTCAAAATTGGAAATCAAAGAAAAAAAAAAATGCTAATTTTCATTTAGAACCAGCACATGCTAGCAGCAGGCACGACGGAGAAATTTCTTCAAACTCATACCCCCTCATCATGGAAACAACAAGAAGAAAAATATAAAATTTTTAAGTTGAAGGCTATCAATCTGGTAGTACAGAAGGGAAATAGAGCCGCTGCACATGCAGGGCTGTGTCCTTAATAGCAGATTTATTAAGGATGCAGCCCTCTGCTGTGTCCTTATGGAAAACCGAGAGCGGCGGAGATACTTTCGGCTAATAGCCTGGTGCGGCTTACATATGCACGTTTCCAGTTTTTTTTTTTTTTTTTTTTTTCAAAAAAATTGTAGGTGCGGCTTATAGTAAGGTGTGCGGAAAATACGGCATCTTGTAGGTGTTTTTGATTTTGATTCCACTGTAAGCAAACCTTTAGTTGCATCAAAACACAGGCTTTTGCTTTAAACTGACTTGCTTTCCGTTGAATGTGGAGGGAGAACCTCTCCTTAATGATCCCAGCTTGCTTGTACGTTCAGAGCGGCTCGGTAAGAACCGACACCCGGTGGTGCCGGGTTTTTAATCGAGGCTGCTCGCGGAATCCGAAGGCTAACATGCTGCGCATTGTTCACCGCAGAGTCAGCCTTTAAGCTGTTAATTTTCCTTTTGAGTATTTATCTCTGTCTCTACTCATATCTGGATTGAACAACAAACAAAGTGCGCTAAAAAAAAGACAAAGGGTAGGATCGACTAATTAATAATGAATTTAGCCTCTGGCAAATTGAATTTCTAATTTCTCACCCGTTCCTCTTCTCCTTTAGTAAAATCGCTCCGCTTGAATATTATAGACGGCCTTCAACTTTTAATATTCGCACAACCCATAAAGCGCACGTTGTAAAACCAAACTGCTTGTGGATTTATTTTATTTTTTTCCAAATAAAATCGTCAGCACCTGGTTTTATGTCATCAGCTGCAGCGTGTTAAATGGTCCAGCCTCGGAGAGCAGCGGTTTTAGCCTCCGTGTTCACTCTGCATATCTAATTAGTCTCTGCAGTTGTATTTCCCTCTGAGCTGGAGGAGCCGTGGAGGGTCTGGCTGTGATTTGCGGCCATGACGGAGGCATGTTTAGGAAATCAGTGAAGTGGAATTGGACTTTTACTCATCGTTAGATCTTGGCACAGCTCGCGCACGACGTCGAAGCGGGTCTGCTTTAATGCGGCCGTTTTGAAATGACTGGACTATCATCTCTGCACTTGTTTGTGTCACATATTTGGCTGGGTTTTTTTTTTTTTTTTTTTTTTTTTTTTTTTTGTTTGCCCCCCGGTTTTTTCCCCCAGATTTTTTTTTTTTTTTTTTTTCANCACACACACCAACTTTCACCCGAGAGAGAGAGAGTGTAATTGGCTGTTGTGGGTTCCCTCTAGTTTTGGTTTAACACGTAAACCCCCAAAGAAACCTGCTGGAAGCGTCTAATCCAGGCTGGGAGCTGGGGCTGCATTAGATCCTGTTTGCAAAAAAGAAAAGAAAAAAAAAAGAAATGCAAAGTCATGTTGCATTGCATAAATTAATATATACACACAGATTTACAACTGAGGCAAAACAGCTTGTTTGATGTCATAGATTTTGGCTTTAATCGATAATTTATTCTTTTTTTTCTTCACACATTGAAGTCGTTCATCTTCAAAATGTAAAGGTTCTAAAAACGCTTCTGCTGTTCTCTGAACTGAAACATCCCAGCATTTCTACTCGGAGATGAATTCACCTGCATGCAGATTAAGCCAGGTCAGGTCACGGGGTCATCGGGTTCATTTGGAAGCCCGAGCGACAATCTGCAGAGAAATGCACTCAGGAGGGATCTTTGTCAAATTCTCCAGCCACCTCAGCTGATTCCTTTCGATGTGGATGAGAAGAGACAGATTTGCACAGATTACGGCTGACTTTTTTTAATCCCCCCTCAAAATTCAGAGAAAAAACTCAGAATATTTTTGTTTCTCGCTCTGTGACGTAAATTCATCTCCTTAGATTTTCCAGGAAGTTTTTTTTTGTTGTGGATGTTCATCTGATAGTAAACATTTTTGTCTATTTTACGCAACATCAAAGTGAAGCTTTCTGGTGTAATTGTCTCGTGTTCTCATAATAATATCAAAAAGGTAGCCTCATAAGTTTTTTTTTTTCTGTGCTTAAATTCCAAAAATACATTAAAATATGCTTAATAGAGTCGAGAGTTTCGCATAATTCACACAAATGCTAAAGTACATCTGCGGTGGGAGGAGTCCAGCAAATATTACCATGAGAATAGCAAAAAGTGGCAGCCAGAGAAGTTAATATTTGATAAAATGTTCAGTCTGACAGTATTTCCCCAGAGGACACACACACACACACACACACGCCCACACACGCACACACACAAGTATGTTATTAATTCTGACTAATCAAGCAAAGACCCCCTGATGTTTCCGTGGAGCAGCAAGGAGGAGTGATGGGGTGGAGGGAGAACAAAAAACGAAAAAGAAGAAAAAAAAAAGAGAGAGCCAAGATGAAGAAAGGAAGCAAAGAAAGAAATCTGTGTGTGTTTCAGGAGATTGAGAGTGGGAGGTTACCAGCTGGAGTAGCCGCTACGCCCCCCTCTTTCCAACAGTGACACAGTAACTGGCATGACCATCTGTCTAGCCACACACACACACACACACACACACACGCATGCAGAGAGATCAGTGAAGGTGTTACAGTAGGTACCACATGGCTGGCTGGGAGCTAAAAGGAAACAGTAGACCCTGAGACAACAGAGAGCAGAGTTCAGCTGTAAATGCGCTCATTGTTTACTGTAAGGCCTCAACGCGTCCAGCCGCATTCTGTCTGCACCATGTGGTTTCAGCCGATCCCTAGAACCTGCTGCCATTGCTAAAACAACAAAAACAATAATAATAAAAAACAAAAGACCAGAGAGAGAAAAAAGACGTTTGCCCTTGTTGTGCTGGTATACTCACTTGGTAAAATAAATTCTACTTTTTTGTTTTTGGCATCCTCAAACTTGCATTGTAGCTGCGATCCAGTCAGCGGCGACTAATCGGTGTTCTGGCACAATCTCGGGTTGCTGGAAATCTGGAAATTTATGCTGTCGCTACACACATTCAAAGGTTGTTACTGTTGTTTTGGTTGCCTAAAAGAATTGGACATAATGTCGCCTGGTTTTAATTGTTTAGATGTTTGTGACGGTGCCAAGTGGTCAACCAGAAAGATAAAAACAGGAAGAAAAAGCATGCATGGATTACATTTACAATGGGCCCCTAGTTTCCCCCAGAAAAATCGCTAAGTCCAGTGGTTGGGTGCCAGGGCAGTCATTTGTCCAGCAGCTTGTCGTGTTTTTGAGTTAAAAAATGTTTAAAGTTGACAGGAAATTTGAAAACATCACTTGATAGATATGTGTTATTGAAAGATTGGAAGACTAATACCTGAACACCAACTATACAATCTAAAAAAAATGCAAACATTTTAAAAAGACTTAAATAAATAAGCAATGCTTAGCCTGTTGGGGGCTCAAGTAAAGCCTGGTGGCCCGCCAGGCTTGTAATACTCTGGGGGGAAACCCTGGGTTAGGGAACCCAGCCAATATGAGACCCCTTCTAAAATGCTTATATCCTGTCTACATTAATAGCCAAGTCACCTTAATATTCATTAATATTCACAGTGGAATCCGACTTCTCTCTACCTCATAAGCCAACATCCCTGGTTTTCTACTGGTCTAAGCTAAATCACAGAGGAGGTCAGCAGATGCTGAGCTGTATAATAAGCAGATGTTGTGAACTTACTCCAGATACATTAGCAACAGCATGTGCTTCCAGACTTTATGTGACCATAAGTTTGGATTTATAACAGCTTGCTGAGAGTTTCCTGGACTTGCCTTTGGGAAAATAGATGCACCCAATCGTACATCTCAGAGTACAGAGCAAAGTGTTGGATGCAGTGTGTAAAGCATGTCACCACTGGACTCCATGTGGATCTCTGGAGTGATGAATTTTGCGTCTTCATCTGCCAGTTCAGTGGATGTATCTGGGTTTGGCATTTAGAACGGCACATTTCAAGCATAAGGTTTTGACTGTTGTTTAAGAAGAAACACTTAGTTCTTCAACATCCCAAGAGATTGTGGATGACTTATCCTCGCAACTTTGAGGGAACAGTGTGGATGTGCACAGTCATGTTGATCCAACACGACTGCACCGGGTGCATAAGAACACGAATGTGCACGTTTGGTGTGGATCTCAACCTGACAGAACACTTTAGTGATGAATCAGAGGAGAGACCGCGATGAAGATCTCTTGGTCTGACCACAGATGAGAACTAGCCTTTGTAGCTAATGCTAGCACATTTTGTAATTTAAACAACCTCTCACCTGCACTTCTGGGAGAACGCTTCACATCTAAACCTTGTGGAAAGTCTTCGCTGAAGAGTTGAAGCTGCTATGGTTGCAATAACATCACATTATATCTACCAGATGAAGAATAGGATGCAACTCAAGTTTATGTTAGATGATACCATCTTTTAGAAATTTATCTTCACACTTAAGCTAAATTACATAAAAATACATAAAAAGACAGGTTCTTCAGTAACTCAAAACTCAACAAACACAAACTTTCGTTCAGTTTTATGTTTAGCAGTTGATTGAGTGTTGAATTTTTGTTAAATATACCGTATTTTTCAGACTATAAACCGCTACTTTTTTCCCCACGCTTTAAACCACGCGGCTTTGTAGCCCGGTGCCGCTTTTCTGTGGAGTTTTCTTCAACCGCCAGGGGGCGCTTTAGCAGGAAGTGAATCATTGGAAGTCAAAATTGGAAATCAAAGAAAAAAAAAAATGCTAATTTTCATTTAGAACCAGCACATGCTAGCAGCAGGCACGACGGAGAAATTTCTTCAAACTCATACCCCCTCATCATGGAAACAACAAGAAGAAAAATATAAAATTTTTAAGTTGAAGGCTATCAATCTGGTAGTACAGAAGGGAAATAGAGCCGCTGCACATGCAGGGCTGTGTCCTTAATAGCAGATTTATTAAGGATGCAGCCCTCTGCTGTGTCCTTATGGAAAACCGAGAGCGGCGGAGATACTTTCGGCTAATAGCCTGGTGCGGCTTACATATGCACGTTTCCAGTTTTTTTTTTTTTTTTTTTTTTCAAAAAAATTGTAGGTGCGGCTTATAGTAAGGTGTGCGGAAAATACGGCATCTTGTAGGTGTTTTTGATTTTGATTCCACTGTAAGCAAACCTTTAGTTGCATCAAAACACAGGCTTTTGCTTTAAACTGACTTGCTTTCCGTTGAATGTGGAGGGAGAACCTCTCCTTAATGATCCCAGCTTGCTTGTACGTTCAGAGCGGCTCGGTAAGAACCGACACCCGGTGGTGCCGGGTTTTTAATCGAGGCTGCTCGCGGAATCCGAAGGCTAACATGCTGCGCATTGTTCACCGCAGAGTCAGCCTTTAAGCTGTTAATTTTCCTTTTGAGTATTTATCTCTGTCTCTACTCATATCTGGATTGAACAACAAACAAAGTGCGCTAAAAAAAAGACAAAGGGTAGGATCGACTAATTAATAATGAATTTAGCCTCTGGCAAATTGAATTTCTAATTTCTCACCCGTTCCTCTTCTCCTTTAGTAAAATCGCTCCGCTTGAATATTATAGACGGCCTTCAACTTTTAATATTCGCACAACCCATAAAGCGCACGTTGTAAAACCAAACTGCTTGTGGATTTATTTTATTTTTTTCCAAATAAAATCGTCAGCACCTGGTTTTATGTCATCAGCTGCAGCGTGTTAAATGGTCCAGCCTCGGAGAGCAGCGGTTTTAGCCTCCGTGTTCACTCTGCATATCTAATTAGTCTCTGCAGTTGTATTTCCCTCTGAGCTGGAGGAGCCGTGGAGGGTCTGGCTGTGATTTGCGGCCATGACGGAGGCATGTTTAGGAAATCAGTGAAGTGGAATTGGACTTTTACTCATCGTTAGATCTTGGCACAGCTCGCGCACGACGTCGAAGCGGGTCTGCTTTAATGCGGCCGTTTTGAAATGACTGGACTATCATCTCTGCACTTGTTTGTGTCACATATTTGGCTGGGTTTTTTTTTTTTTTTTTTTTTTTTTTTTTTTTGTTTGCCCCCCGGTTTTTTCCCCCAGATTTTTTTTTTTTTTTTTTTTCA
>NW_015114225.1:154756-159134 GCF_001443285.1 Poecilia latipinna | reverse complement strand
TTTATTTAACCCATTTATTTATTTAGTTAATTTTGGCGCAAATGGCTCTCCATACAACAAACCCAACCTGGCATTAATGTAAAATGAATCCATTTGCCCCTCACAACACTGACACCCCCACAGACAAGGGTCAAAGGTCAGTAACGGATCTTTCTCCGTCTCTCTGAGTGTTTCTTGTCTGAGATTAATTAGATTTTTGACCCAGTTCCAGTTTGTTCCCCTCCTTGTCTTTGTGCTCCCCTTGAGCAATGACAAATGGAGTGTGTGTTTATAATGGTGAGGGTGTGTGTGTGTTTCGGGGTGTGATCCAATGTGTGTGTGTAGGATTTAATGTGTTACCTCATTTCTAGTCTGTTGGGAATCTTTTGTCCTTCTGCCACCCCCATCGTGTCCGTCTGTCTGTGACAGACCAGCAGACACTGAACTAAGCTGAACTCCCAGTCTCTCCCAACTTACACGCATACACACACACACACGCACGCACACACACACTTGTCCTTTGTTGCCCCTTCATTCTCAGTTCCAATCACTTGCTGCTTGTCACAACTGCTGCAGTTGGGACTGCTATTGTTGTCTTGGCAGTTTGGACCAAACTGCGTTGGGTTAGGTTCATGTGTTGTGGGCCAGTGGAGGAGAGGAGAGGAGACATTAACCTAACTGCATGTATCCCAACTTTTATTTATTGCTTCTGCTGCTCACTGTAATAACACTAATTAAATTTTGACACTGTTGAGTCAAAACGCCTCCATAGTATTTTTTTTTTTGCCCTCTTAGACGTTGTTGTAAAAAGATTTTGTTTTATCGGCTCTAGAGATCGTAAATCTGTAATCAAGATGTTCCATTCTGGTCTTACTTGCACAGAAGAACAATGAATGTGATCTACCTTCTACATGGATTTAACCCCGTCAACATCCACGCCTGCACTGGTGTGTAACTATTGGCAACGGGCCACTGCAGGTGGAGCCTCCACTTTTTCAGCTGTAGCTTGCAGTCAGTCAGACTGTGCCTCTGTTGCAGATCTGAGGATTAAAAGTTATCCCTCATAAATGTCAAACAGTTTGCATTTTTCCCCCCTCAGACGTTGGCTGAGATTCTTATTATGCTGATTTATTACCGTTGATTTCAATTTCCTAGGTTTTATTTGCTGCAAGCGGCATCATTAAAACTGCAGCCATGCAGGATGTGAATTAAGATCCTGGGATTACTAACGCCTTTCATTTGTGTCTGGCAGCGCGGTGGATTTAGAGGGAGCACCTCTGTGAAAGCCAATGAGCGCTGAACGCTTTCCCTTTGGCCCGTTTAAATCCAGCAGAGAGGCCCATTGGCTGATTCAGAGTTTGCCCGCAACCAATTGGCTCAAAGCCTGGCTGATGTTGAATAACACCCAGTCGCAGCATAATGTGTGGAGCGTTAAGCTGTCGGTCTGTTGGTTAGACCTCCAACGGGTGTCGAAGGGCCTCCTTTCAGCTAACGGTCGACATTTCATTGACACCTTCTACATTTAAAGCTACTGTTGTGTTTTTCAGTCCAACAGCCTGCTGTGCTTTGGCTTAAGATTGAAGACAAATATATAGTCATTGTTCATCATTAACACCTCCTCCCTATTGCTGCAAAACTCAAAAACCTGAAAAAGGCTACAGTTCAAACCACATTTTTACAGGAAAATGTTATGTTCTTAATGTCTGACTTTAAAGCCCTTTCTTTAAATTATTTTCTCACTTAATTAGGACTGCTAAAATGATTTCTATTCACTTAATGCCAAAATAATGAGTGAAAAACTTAATAGAGATTTTTCTTTCAAATCTTCTTCAAACCCTGACATTTACATCCATGTTCCTACTATTTGGTAGAAAGGTCATCAGGGGTTGGTCCATGTGGACGACTGAGTTGTGGTCCAGAGTTGATGTCCTGCCGTCTGTCTTGAGATGCAGCTTTAGTATTTCCACATGATGATCTTCCATCTATGTGGTAAAGTCCACCAGTCCTTTCTGCTTAGTGTTTTCTTAGACTTACAAGCTTCTCATTTGTTCATTCAAAAGATGAACTTGGATGAATGAAAATGTCAATAAATTGAATTCAGTTGTATCAGAACAAAAATGTCCCAAAGTGAAGCTCTTGGTCTTTGCGAGTATTTATAACTTGAACATTTCTATAAACACGTCTCCTTCCTGAACAATAACTAGACATACTCATGTCTGTACTTTTATAAAATCTTTTGAACATATGAACTTGGCACCTTTAGGCATCAGTGACCCGTGGTGGTTCATAACTCCCTTCCTGATACCTTGTATCATGTATTTAGATTTTGAATGAGAATATAACAATGATAATATAATGATTTATTATATTTTATAAAGTAATGAAAATATTTTCCTTATTCAGCTTGTCACTATGTGGTGAACAGCTTTGTCTCGGTAGGCTTGTCATTGTTGTACCAAAGTCTTTTTATTCAAGATGAAGAATAAAGCAGTTAAAACTTTGGGAAATTGTTTCATTACCTACTCACTGTAGCACAGGGCATTCTGGGTAAATACAATCAAAATAAACTTGATTTCAAAGGATTTGGTTTGTTTGAATTTTTGTCCCGAATTGAACAGAGTCTCAGTGAGGAAACACTGAATCACACAGGTGGACTCCGTTACCTAGTTAGGTGACTTCTGTAAAAATGTATTTATTCTTTCATTCCAGTTCATTTATTTACAGCAGTTTGTGTTGATCTATGACAAAAGAAAAATCCCATTTTTGTGCTTTTTACATGACAAATCATAGAAAGCTTCGATGGGTGTGAATACTTTCGTGGCTCCACTATTAGACAAGTTTTTTTTCTTCTCAACTTTAACAGAGTCCTTCATTTTTGCTGAGTTCAGATTAACTCTGAGGCCGGGTTAGGGAAAGGACAGGCGTTGGTTTCTGCAGCTTGAGGTGATCTGGACCAGATGGCGTCCTCTGTCCTCCAGATGCACTTCACCTTTCCCTCCGTGCTGCTGGCACACTGCAGGACCAGGGCTGACAGGGCCTTATCACCGGCGCTCTGTGGTTAGAGCACCTGCAGTGGGCTTTGATCCAGCCTGGCAGATCAGCATCCTCCTACTGCTTCCTCCTCTTCCACGCAGATGTTGTATCACTGCACAGCACCAGCCAATGAAAATCAGGCTTGCCCTTATCCTTGGTGGGGATTGCTTCAGGAACTGGAGAGCTTGATTTGTTTTTGCCAGGCTACACAGAAACTGATGACTCAGACCCTGACCTGTTTTTATTTAAACGAGCCTCTTCAGGTTACTCAGCCTGGATCCAGGTTCTTATGTGGCATCATGTAACATACATGCTGCTGCTGGGCTTCAGGTTCAGTGTCCTGCTGCCTAATCCAAGAAGAAGGTCATGAGCTAGTAGCTGGACATTCTCCCACAAGATTTTCACCACTGTTATTTATTCAGAAGTTTGTATTTTGCAGTGCTTTGCTAGCTGAACAACAGACGTAAAGGAAATGGAAGGACTCACTTTTGTCCCCTTACTTCACAGAAAGTTTGGGGAATTGTCTCTCTTTCTCTGTCTCTCTCTGTATATATATATATATATATATATATATATATTTAAATTGTATTATTTATTTATTTTTCTCTTGTAAAGCATCTTTGAGTGTCCTAAAAACAATATATGCCATTATTAATTTATGTAACACATAACCCATTAGATACCTTTGAATTTCCAGCAAATTCAGTTCTGATTATTTTTAAAATCATTAAATTTCAAATGTTTATGCGTTGTATGAACATCATCTCTGTTAGCGGTTTGTCCCCATTCCAGAGCATCCACTGGCTTTATCTTGGGGTCCATCGCGTCCCCGCTGTGAGCTCTGATTTACTGCAGGAGCTGAGAATAAAACAAAGGAGTGGGGCTCGGGAAAATGGCCCGCAGTTTATGAAATGACCAGAGAATCGTAGTGGAAATAGGGCAGAGAGAGGAATTCTTCCACGGAGCAGAACACGCAGCAGATGACAGGAGTTAGTCGGAGTGGCCAGGTGGGGGTTAGGCGAGGTGCACCGCCACGCCTCACAGCGGCAGAACCGCACAAAGCAAGCATAGGCAGCCCACATGTTGTCCTTGGGTGGCAGCTAATTCACTATTGATTTCTGACACTGAGAAGATTAGCCTTCATACTGAGTCTGCTTTCATCCTCTTATGTTAGCTGGCCGGAGCTCAAGCTGAGCTAAAAGGCTGGAGAGTCAAATTCAGAGTGTTTCTGGGGGCTGAGACCCCCAACCATGCTAAGGCTAAAGAACGTAGTGTGAACAGTGTGTCTCAAGTGAGGCTGTGAGATATATATATATATATATATATATATATATATATATATATATATATATATATATATATATAT
>NW_015114225.1:124633-151018 GCF_001443285.1 Poecilia latipinna | reverse complement strand
AATTAAAAGTCACAACAAAATAAAACTAAACTATAACAAAACCCCCAAAAGTATTATGACCTTGATCTCAAGTTGCAGTGTTTTCCCAAACCCAGTGTGCCTGATGAACTAACCTTTCTGTTTTTTTGGCGATTGGCAGAAAAAGCCCGTTTCCTGCATCAGAAACCTGTTTCCTTTCTTTCATTCATGAACACCGTTTGAGCTTTGAGAACACAAAATGACCCCAATTTCCTTTTAGTTTCCCCTTCTTCAGTACTGATTTTTTTTTCTGTTCAGGCTGCAGGAATAACGGCTTCAAAAGACATCTCCCAGAGAAAGATCATTTGTTCTGGCTTAATGGGCGAAATGACTGTGATAGTTGGGAGTACTTGGCAACATTTACCTTGTCAAAGCTCATTGAGCCTCTGCTTTTGTTGATTCCTGAGCACCACAATCATTCCATACTACTATAATTCTTTTTTTCAGAGCAGCGGGAACAATGGCAGCCCAACGTAGGAGCGGGACCAGTATCGAGGACTCAGTCATGAAAGAGCCCAGTTGGAATGAAAGTTGAATGCTGATTGAGGACTTTACAAATTCTCTCTTCTTGTCCATTCAGAGGCTCAGTGGGTCATTTGTGGACAGTAGAAAATGAATGGTTAAGAAAAAAGGGATTTCTTTAGTTGTTTCTCTTTTTGTGCAAATCCTTGGGATTTCATTCTAAATGTGCATGTAGTTGGTTTCAACAGGATTGGTATATAAGCATAAATATTTCTATATTCAGATGGACCAGTAGAGTAGACACTCTGAACTTTAGGAAAACTGAACCCAATCTAAATTTTGTCTGGACCTGGAATCAGGACAGGGCAGCAAAATACCAGAAGAAGCAAAACGTATTCCACGGGTAACTTGCGTAAAATATCAGAGCAGGATTATAAATTTTAGATCAGGTTCACTAATCAAGGCAGAATGCACCACCATTTCCGTGGGCAGTATTTTTTATTTTTATTTTACATTCACAGTTTATTTTTTGTGTTCACAGCTTTCCACTCTGTCATATGCATTGTGAATAATTTGGCTGATCCAGGTTTTCCCTAATGATATGTTGTTTTTTTTACCTTTTACCATGATGTGCTCTTACTTGCTCTCCGTGTGTGACCAGATCTTTGCTGGCTTGCAGGGAAAAAAAAGACGTTTAATTTCACCACAGCACGGAGACGGCCCTTGTAAAAGTGTTCAATGACATCCACATAAATACAGACTGTGGGAGAACCACAGTGCTGGTTCTGTTGGACCTCAGTGCAGCTTTTGACACTGTTGACCACGACATTTTACTGAATCGACTGGAGAGTTGGGTCGGACTCTCTGGTCCAGTGCTCAACTGGTTTGAATCTTACATAAAGAACAGGGATTTCTTTGTTTCAATTGGAAACTTCTCATCAGAGAGGTCAAAGGTCACATGTGGGGTATTACAACTGAAAACCAGCGATCAGGCCCGAAACCTGGGAGTAGTGATGGACTCTGACCTGAACATTCAGAGCCACATAAAGACAGTCACAAAGTCGGCCTTCTATCACCTGAAGAACATCTCCAGGATTAGAGGACTAATGTCTCAGCGTGATCTAGAGAAACTTATCCATGTGTTTATCTTTAGCCGCATTGATTACTGCAACAGCGTCTTCACAGGTCTGACTAATAAATCAATCAAACAGCTGCAGCTGATCCAGAAGCTGCTGCTCGCGTTCTCACTAAAACCAGGAAGATAGAGCACATAACACCAGTTTTAAAGTCCCTTCACTGGCTCCCTGTAGCTCAAAGAATAGACTTTAAAATACTGTTAGTTTATAAATCACTGAACGGTTTAGCACCACAATACCTTAAAGATCTGTTATTGCTGTACCAACAGTCTAGACCCCTCAGATCTTCTGGTTCTGGTCTGCTCTGCATCCCCAGAACCAAACGAGGAGAAGCAGCATTCAGTTTCTATGCACCACAGATTTGGAACAAACTTCCAGAAAACTGTAAAACAGCTGAAACACTGTGTGCCTTTAAATCTCAACTTAAAACCCACCTGTTTACAGTAGCTTATGGCAATTGATGCCTTCTATGCATTTGCGAGTGACTGGGAGTCATTGCGCGTATATAAAACCCTGTAAATTCTAGACTAACAGGTAACCAATTAATGCACAAAATCCGCGTAGGACAGCGAAAGTCCTAGCGCAAAATTTTCGCGAAACAGGCGGACGGAGCCTGGTGCTGCAAGGCTGGAGGCCTTGTCCTGTTAGGCTGCGGGGCCTGGCTAATACCCGTGTTAAGAAATGGAAGGTCTGCGTAGATCATATAACTTGAATGGACAGGAAGTCCAACAGAATGATTTCATCTTTTCTTTTTATTACTTTCTTTTTCTTTCTCACTGTTTAAACTTATGTAAAGCACTTTGAAATGCCTGGCTGCTGAAATGTGCTATACAAATAAAATTTGATTGATTGATTGATTGATTCACTCTGGGGTTCATTCACACCAGCCCTGTTTGGTCTGCTTTAGTTGAACTCCAGTCTGTTTGCCTAGAAGGTCCGGTTGGTTTTGGGAGGTGAGAATGGGTAACGGAATTCTGATGTGAAATCCGGTCCGCCTACAAACCTCGGTCTGGGTTAGGTTGAAGTGAATGCTGGTGCGGTTCGAATGAGAATGTGAATGTTAAACATAACAGAAACCACTCCAAAAGCAGGAAGTGGATTATAGTGCAGGGCATTCTGGGTAAATACAACCAAAACAAATACAACCAAAACAAACACATGCTCCCTCTAGTACATGAATCTGGTACTAGAGGGAGAAACGGCTCGTGGTCTTTTACCAAAAACAAAAAGAAATCCTCCATCCGCTGAACTCTGATGTCATTCCATTCTTGTTTACATTTTGAGAAGAAGGAAATTGTGCTCAGTGTCTTCTTCGGAGTTTTCCATGTTTTCTTCAGTTGGTCTTGGTGCAGTGCCCCCTACAGTCGAGGGGGAGAGGGGCAGGTTAAGTTGCCTCAGTCGAGTGTGAAAGAGAACCACAGCAGCTGGAAATGGGACAAATGTTAGAACTTCGGTCAAGTCTACCAGACTATTGGGTGTGAAAACACTGGTAGAGAGCTACAGGATGCATCTCACCACATTTATTTCAAACTTAGGGGGTAACAGTGGCTATTCTTCTTCTTCTCATGAAGAAAATCTACTTTAATCAATGTATTTTATTTAATGACTAAAACAGGTGTTCTACTTTTAACAAGGTGGTCATTTTCTCACTTAAAACAGTTTTTGTCAACTCTGCTTGCAAAACAACCACATTTTAATGTGGATGCAAACATCTATTAAATATTTTACTGCATAAAATTAAAAATGTAAAAGTAGTGTGTATTGAAAAGGGTCCTGCATATTTCCAGGAATAAAGGCAGACTGTTTCTTGAATTTAAATGTCCTCTTCGTCATGTTGTGTAAAGCATCATCTCACCTTTTCACTCCTTAGTGATCAGCTGCCTGACTCATCGTGCGACTGCTTCGGTTTGCTCTGATCATATCGTTGTTTCCAGCCCCAGCAGGGAGCCGTTCTCACTAGAAAACCTTTGAAATCTCACCACTCGCTACCTGTTGAGCTCCTAATAGCTGGCAGACAGACAACCTGTGATTAGCTGGTAAACACCTGACAACCTGGTATTCTGCTCAGACATAAACGGGGAAAACAGAAGTTAGCTTGTGTGGAGGGCCTGGTCTGCAGGTTGGAACTCTGTTTGACAGACCAAGCAGTTAATACAAAAAGGTAAATGTGTGGAGAACAGTTTTTTTTTCTCTTTGCCCAAAAAGTAAAACAAATTGACAAATTATGCAAAGATTTACTAGTAAGCCCATGGAAACATCAGCTACATATTACTGTAGTCAAAAAGAAAAATAACAGAACAAACAAAAATTAAAGGGGTTCACATTTTTAAAGGTATTTCCTAAAGTTATTGGTAATATTTCCCGTAATAAAAAGCTGTCATATCATTTTCACCTTGATTGAAGTTAGAAAACTAGTCAGATGCATTCCAATAAATATGTACAAAACACCATATTGTGTATTAAATTCATACTGGAGCTTTAGAGTAAATGCGTTGTCATCTTTTTGTGGTGCAGGCCTCTAAGCCCGAGTTAAAGGTCTTAAGAGGTTTCTAAAATAAAAATGCAGAATGTATTTTTCTTATCCAGCTAATGAGACATGGCAGAACCCCTGAGACAGCATCAGATGACACTATGATGGGGCGACTTGTATGAGCTGGTTAGTGCTGAGCCAGTCAGATGACGAGAGAATGATGGAGCGACTGACACAGAAACACACGACCACCAAGCAGCATAGGAGAGAGTCTGATCCCTCTGGGTTCTGATCACTCAGTTTTCAATAGAAATGTTCATGTTGAAGTGTTAATTTTGTGCTTCCAAGAATCAATTCAATCCTAAAATACTTTATTGGTTGGTTTCATTTGGTTGGTTGGTTTCATTCTCTTAATGATGGTTTCATTAAGAGAATGAAACCATCATTTGATAGCTCTCCTAATTCACCCTAGTTGCTTTTGCCACTCCTCTTTAAATCTCTGGCCTTTTGGTTAGAAAAACACTGGAGTCTGCAACATGATCCTGGTCCATTATGGTCAGTGGAAGAGAAGGATCAAACTTCCTACATCTCACTGGATGTATGGAGAAACGACGACGTCAGCTTTCTGCTCCATTGTACACTAAACATCCACCAGCTGTGCGCTACTGATCGCTAACAGCTACTGATCTTAGGCAGGATTTTGTTCACCCAACCAAAGACAACATAGGCATTACATAATATCTATATATAGATGTGGGTGGCGCAGGTTGCTGCAATCTATAGTAGCCACAAAGGCACAACCACTAGAAGGAAACCTTCTATCATTCTATTGGCTGAGAAGTTGCCAGGCGACTGCACCAAAAGGCAGTTCTATGTTTCGTAAGTGAGCAGAGAGTCTGAGCAAAGACTAAGTCTGAGCGCAAGGAGAAGTTTTGAGTACAAACGTTACAAGTTTTGAGAATAAATACATGAAGTCCTGCTTTCAAAATGAAAATGTAAGAAAATGTATTAAAAGTTTTGAGAGCAAAAAGACATAAAATCCTGTTTTCACACTGAAAATGTGTGCTCTTGGATTATGGCAGAAACATTCGTCCATACCTGCTGAGTAAGTTGCACAGCAGCAGTTTCAGGTTTCTCCACTGTGGCTCATAACTGCTTAAAAAAAGAAAGCTGTGGATAAAACAGGAAAGATCATGTCACCAGTTTGGCAGTATTTCAGATAGTTAAAAAAACCTGATCAATAATTATTGATCTTGACAATTATCAATAGACTGATATGAAACGCTTATATCGTGATACATTTTTAAGGCATTTCATCCAGCCCAGTAAAGCGCAAGTAGGGGTAAGAATAGATTTTTGAAAGATTTATGAGAGAAATTATTTTAATAGACAAATGTAATTAATTGCTACAGTTAATTATCTACTTTCTGGAGGATAATAACGTGAAAATAGTTAAATAGCTTCTGAAGGCAGAAAACTGTCTGATGAAGAGAACATAAGACAGAAAATGGCGTTTGCTGGTGAGTAGTTTAAGGGTTTAAGTGATCAGAACAAAAGCATGGAATATTTGTACGGCCCATATGGCTAGCATATTTCACCCAGTATGTTGTCGCATCTTGGAGGCGATGGTGTAGAAACACAGCAAATGATTGCGTTGTTCCCGTTAGTCTCCAGATTCTAGAACTTCATCGGGGGAGTTCATTAGCTCCGACTGTCGGCTCGTGTTCTCCACGGGATGTTTAGTGTCCATCAGCGTCTCATTGACGACCAGCTGCTGCTGCGGCTGCTTTCCAGACTTCCCGTTTGGATGTTGTGGGAAATCTGTCACTTTGTTAATGGCAAAGATCGGAGTTACATCTCCGACGAGCTAAACGAGGCCGAGCTCCAGGCGAACCAATCACTCCTCACAGCCAGATAACAAAAGGAACAAACAGGAGGATTACACTAAAGCCCTCTGCTCCCCAATCACCTCCACCGCTTTGTATCTGTGTGATATCAGGCGAGGTGGTTCCCGCTCCAAGTTACAGTATCAGATGGAAAAAAAAAAAAAAAAAGAAGAAGAAATTACTGTTGGTGACTGTGGGATTCAGAGCCCAAATTGTAAATGCGGAACAAATTCTGGAGATGCCCCAGAGCGGAGGGGAGCAGAGGTCGCTCTCCTCAGACGCATGGCGTCCCTTCAGAGCCAACCAGCAGCAGACTTTTCATGGCGTCGAAGGCAGCGGGACGTGGAAAATATCAGATAAAAAAAAATGTGATTAAAATGCGGCATGTTTTTTTTTGCCTGGCCTTTTCAAAGGAGCGATGGTGTTGTCACCGTGTGGAATATGGAGCCAGAGTCCTACAAAGCGTTACCGATGGCAGTGGACGGGTTCTAAGGAAAACTGACAGCCTCTACCACAAACATAAAAGCCACCCGCTATCTCTCCCATTTTTTTTCTTCCTCTCTCTGCTTTTCCACACTTCTTTTTGCTCTTTGAGCTGCTCTTCATTACCCCCTCCACCAGCACCTCCAGTGTAAGTGTGATAAAAGCAGCCAGACCTGTAACTCAGGCTTCCACCCTACGGTCTCATATGAATTCAGGGTGCCCAGGCCATCCCCTAATCTCTTAATGCATGTTCCCTCAACCTTGGTGGGATCGTGGGAGAAATAGATGGAGCCTTATCAGCTTTTATAGATTTATGGAGAATGTCTGTACACTGGGCATGTACGTTTTTTTTATTTGGTTTTCACACCAGTGTGTATCTACTAATACAATATTCACTTTTGTTCATGTGTTTATCCTCCAGGGTGTTGAGTAAGGTTATCAGAGATAGTGATATCTTTATGGTTTCATATCATTCTCTAATTATTATATCAATCATTTTGACCTGAAGCTAGAACAGATTTATTTTTTTTAATTTTTGTTTTCTGTAACCTTGAGGAATTCTCTTTTCCATCCTTCTTCGCTTCAGCTACTGTAAATCTCGTGTGAGGCTTTGTTTTTTCATTTTTGATGCATGTATAATATTTCATAAACACCAGAAAGGTACATGAAGCTATCTTTTCCATCATGGAGACACAACAGAGTTAAGCCCCAATTCTGTAGGACCAGTTTAGCCTGGTAACAACCAGCCCCTTGTTCTACACTTCACTTCATTCAGACGGTCTATTGACAGTTTCCTTCTCTGAAAAAGACTTTGTGTGCAACTTCCTTCTTCACGAAATGTGAACAAGAAAATGAAGTGGCATCGATTTAGTGGCTGTTTTGTCTTTGGCAAAAGACCACAAGCCATTTCTCCAGCTAGTCCTAGAAAAAGAAACGGCTGTTTATTTATGCATTAATTAATAGTT
Organism: Poecilia latipinna; assembly: GCF_001443285.1. NCBI lineage: Eukaryota > Metazoa > Chordata > Actinopteri > Cyprinodontiformes > Poeciliidae > Poecilia > Poecilia latipinna. The sequence continues at coordinate 143,598 of NW_015114225.1, read as the reverse complement.
GTCGTCACGAAAGAAATGAAGTCTGAAATTATGACTGAAAAAGGATTATTAGTGTTACATCTGTAACTGTGGTCAGGTTTAACGAGACATTACCAACATGTCAGCCAGATTGGAGCAGATTGTTTTTGTTTTCTCTTTAGCCTTTTAAGCTATCTCAACGTCAAGCAGTTTTGCTTTTCTAATCCTTTTTCTTATAGAAGTCTTGTCGTTTACATCCAAGATATCTTTTTTAAAGGGGCAGTATGTGAAATCCACTTTTTTGAGCTTGACATCATAGTATAATCTTATTCGCTCATTAAAAACATACATGGAGTGTTGCCTTGATTCTTGAGTCCTTAAATCTCCATGGCAACCATTCATCTGTGCAAAACGCCTGGGTGGGCGAACCCCGCCTTTGAAATGCAGCTCCTTCTTAGACCTTCTTGCAGCTTCTGCCTCACAGAGCAGGCCTCCCTCATCATTCTTTCACTCAGCTCCTTCAGACTAGCCAGCAGGAGTTGGCAAACACCTGGTAGAGCTCATTGTAGGAGCTGCTTCTCAGTGCAACACTGTTAAAAGCGTTGTTAAAGGGTTAATAGAGGAGCCATGATATGATGACTTCCTGAAGTTTCAGAAAGAGCAGGAATTTTTAAAGAGACAGAGGCGCAATTTCAAGATGGTAAATCATGAAGTCAAATTTATCTTAAGTCATATTTGATATAAATATATAGCATTTTTATAACAATGGAAACAATGAAGGCAACAGAGCCTCTTGACTGTGCTATAAAATGGCTCTATGTGGCAGGAAAACATGTAATACTGCCCCTTTAAGATGACAGGATATGAAATGGTCTCTCTTTTGGCTCCAAATCCCAATATGATTGGATGAATAATTTGTCTAGCTGCATTTACTCTTCATATATTTGATGGTCTGGGTATTATAACAGCAATACAGAAAACTCTAACCTCAGAAAAATTAACTCAGAAACTTCATAAAAAAATACTGGATGGGCATTTCCCCCCCAAACACAGAACTACTCTAGCAAGCAGCACTTGGACTCAAAACCATGAAACAATCTTGTATGACTGAATAACTTTCTTACCTTGACAATTTGTCAATGCTGTTTACGAAAACAGCCCCTGCCACTGGTGAGGAAGTCAGGAAGTGTTTATCTGGCTCATCAGATTGTGGCGATTAAGTCATGAAGGTGGGAGATGTTGTTCACTCGCTCCACCACTGGGTGGACCCGCACACAGATCGTCTCTTTCACCAGTGTGCATCGGATTTACCAGACAGTTCATTAAAGATGTTTGCATATGCTAAGAATAGTGGTGCATTGTGAATGTATTGTGAATGCTTTCTCCCCACTCCCACTCATCTCCATGCAGTGTTTTTCACAGGGACAGTTGGAGACTTGCCCTCCAATACTAAGTCGCTTCTGCTCTCGCAGCTGAAGAAAAAGTAATTTAAGCACACCGCCCCCCAGGAGCCCTGGCACATCAAAGCAGCTGCAGAGGCCTATAAGCCAATAGACTGCTCCGCTTTTACTCCTGCAAAGCTTGTGAGGCAGAGAAAAAATGTCAGTGTTGTCCAAGAGTACAGAAAGATCTCAAAGGACAGTAGCTGCTTGTTATCACAGGATATTTCAGGCAGGTTGACATCACATCCGTGCTTTGGGGAGCAGTAGGAATGGCTCAGCTGAGGGAGGTAGCACATAGTGGTCAGAGAGGCTGGGTGAAATGCATTTTTTTTCTCTTGATATCCAGAATGTCTATGAACTTCACTTTATCACTTTACCTTTTGACCAACTTGATTTTTTTTTTCTATTTCCCTAAAGGTGTGGGCTGATAGAAGAAAATGCCTGAATTTCTAATATCCACTATCACTTTGTTGTATTACAGACCCTTCCATAATTATTCACATGATGTGGTTTTTAATGTGTTAGCAACAATGTACTGCAAAACTGTGAAGTCAGATTTTCAAGTCATGCCACAAATACTCAGATTTCAAACATAGCTGTGCTTCTAAACCATGCCACCGTACTACAGGTTGAAGATTTACTGTTGTTTCCTCCTGGAAGGTGAATCTCAGCTTCTCTCTTATTTTTTCTGGTGTTTTCATACCTCATAGTCTATTAGACTCAGTTCGACTGGAGACCAAAATTGCAACATTTCCATTTCCAGCTGCTGTGGTTGTATTTTACACAAACCAAAACAAACCATTTGAAAAACCTGTTCCCCTCCAACCCCACCAACTGTGGGGGCACTGCACCAAGAAAACCTCTGAAAAAGACACTGAGCGCAACTTCCCTCTTTGCAAATATAAACAACGATGGAGTAGTGTCAGCTTTTAGGAGGACTTCTAGTTTGTCTTTGGCAAAAGACCACGAGCCATTTCTTCCATGAGTGCGAGTACATTTGCTTTGGTTGTATTTCCCCAGAATGCCTTGTGCTGGCAAGCCATTCTGGGGAATGTGGAGACTGCTTTTGGCTTTTGGCATTCTAATATTAATTTGAACCACACCAAAGTTCACTTCCCTCAAACCCAGACTGAGTTTTTTTAGGTGGACCAGAGTTCACTTTTTTGGTTCACATCAGAGTTCCATTCAAACCTCCTCAAACACTCAGTCTTTCTAGGCAAATGAACTGGAGTTGGATTAAAGCAGACTGAAGTCTTAGTCTGTTATTTAGCACCGTCCATCTTTCCATCAACTAACCAGCATGTCTGCCCTGTCTGATAAACACTCATTGACAGAAGTACTACTACTAGCATGATTGAGTTTCTTTCCAATTTAGTCCTTAACAGCCGCTCTCAAACCTTAAAGTGTGAAAAGATTACGGTTTGCTTTTAACACCCCATCTTCTGATTAACAATGTAAAATCATTACTTTCAGTCCAGGAACTGTCACGACAGGTTTAGTGGATCCACAGCACTGACAGCCACTTCTGCTTTGTGTAATAAAAATGATTATGATGAGAAAACATTTACAGAATTTGAACGAGATGTTGAACGTTGACAAAAACCAACAAAGGAGTGGAGACTGTGATAGAACAGCAGAATCTGCCGCTTTCTGGAGAAGAACCAGAAACTTACAAAGTAGGAGAATCAGGTGAGTGGCGTGAATGTGATAACCCAACAGGGGGGCTGTGTGAGCTGTTACTGGTGAGGGTAAGTAACAGGGAAGCAGGTTGAGCGAAGTTAACAGAACTGGGACTGAAGAAATAAACCAAAAGAGAAAACGTCAGACAGTGATCCAAGAAATAAAACTCAAATAAACAAAAAGAAGAACACAAGAGTAAATCTAAGGGACTAAACTCAAAGGAATAAACTGATCTGGCAACACCTAAAAAACAATAAACACAGAGAAATGAACAGAATATTGCCAGATCTTTATTTGAACCTTAATAACCCATAAGAGAAAATGAAATTCAAACAAACAGAAATCCAAACACTCAGGAGTGTTGAGTCATTTCCTTGAGAGAAATGACTTGACACATCACCTGCTAATAGATTTTTTTTAAAGATATTTTTTAACTATTGCTTTGACTAGAAAACAGCAAACACATATTTTGTGTTAAAACAAGGCAACTTGTCAGAAATAAGGGATGAAAGTCAACAAAACAGAGGAAGGTGAGAAAGGATAAGGGGAAGGAGGTGAGCTGAAGGAGGACTGTACCTCTTACAGTGGTGCAGGGAAGGCTGCTAGACTGGGACCTCAGTGTTTGTGTGTTTATGAGGCGGGGTGTGTGTGTGCTGATATTCGTTCTGCATGTCAGAATGTAAGCATTATCACCATCTCTCTGGTTTAAGCATTCCCTCGGCTGCCATTAGGCCCTAATAACTGTGTCAGGATGATTAATGGCCGGAGACCAGACTGTGATTGCACTCTCCCTCAACTGGGGTCCTCAGGCAACTACACTACCCATGATACCTGCTGTCTGGCCTGGCTGTGTCTCTCAGCAGGTCGACACCGGCTGGTGTTAGGTTTTATTTGCAGTTAGCGTGAAAATCGGATGATCTGATCACAGTCTAAGAGTGCCTTGAAGAGGTCAGATTAGCTAAAGGTTCTGGAAGCAGGTCGGTCGCTCATCAGCTGGAGCCGCTTTACCGTGTTAATGAGAGAATCTTCATCAGTGTGGATGGAGTGTCAGCATGGAGTAGCATGAGATGAAGTGGTGCTCTTATTGGGTCACTAGCTGCACTTCCATTGACCATAAAATTATGCAAATTGAAATTATGAAAATAAATTCTAGTTTCAAAAACTGTGAAGAAGACAGGATGTGGTGGATGATTGTTGATTTGTTTTTGGGGGTGTTTTTTGGTCAGTGTCCATCTGGCTCCAGCAGAGCTCTCTCAGCATCACAGTTCATAAAATGTTGTGTGTCATTCCAACATGTTGAATCCGTAACTCTTCTGTAAAATTACCAACTACAATTAACCCAATACAGCGCACACATAGCCGCTCCCAAGTAGGCGGGGCTTATTGCTCCAACGCCTGAATAAAACGCCGAGGTCTCCTCTGATTGGCTGATGGATGACTAGCGCTAGCACCATGATGAATTATGAATATATCTCATATAAGGGTTTACATCTGTCACTGCCATGACTTTAATGACATGCTGTTAGATAACTAACACAACTCAAAATTTGATTTGTGTTAGATCAACATGTCGTCTTTAGACTCTTCTGCTAGTTGTTGAATACAGACAGATTCTATAAAATATAAATGTTTCCCATCAATATTGGAGATCATTTAAACTTCCACATGTGGCACTTTCTCATGTAAAAAGAGCAACTCTTTGGAGGTTTGAGTTTTTACATAAGCAACACTTTGGCAGATAAAAACTTCCCAACTCAGCTCCAGCTTAGTATTAGTTTGAAAGCACCAACTTATTTCTCCTCTATCTAACGCCAGGTGCCCTTCTTGTCCAGGGTGAGTCTGCTGTGCTGCAGAAATAGAAAAAGCCGCTGATACATCTGCAAAACCTCGTTCTGAGATGAAAGTCCAATCTGACACCCGGTGCAGTTCTGAGGACAGAAAGTGATAGAGGCAAAGGTGGAGGAGAGCAGGTAGCAGCGCGGAGACACCAAATTCAAACAAATAGCCTGACAGCAACTAACAGATATTCTGAGAAGCATCCTTGAACCTGTCAGCGCTGGCACTTGGGCTCTGTACCGGGGGTTTAAAAATAGGAAGATGGCAGGCAATCTTCGGCGGCTGAAAACTAACATGACATTTCTATCCTAGGAGTGTTCCAGTTGAAGCCCGACCAGTTAGATCCTGTTACTTTCTATATTTTGGCTTGTTTAGCTCTGTCTCACAGGTGAAAATGCTCTGATATCTGTTATATGTGAAATATGCATAGCTAAAGCTGCTTGGCAAGGTCATATCTTTTTTTTATTTTTTATTAGTGTTGTAAACTTTCAAATCTCCTTTTACAGGCTCATGCTGCAGTAAGTAGAAGATGTCAGTGGTAATCACTTCCTGTTTTTCCCTCCAGGGTCCTTCATGATGGTCAATTCCTCTCAGCATTTGGGGGGCCAGCGAGCACAGCTGTACCTGCTCCCCCTGAGTGAGAACGACACTCACTGCATACAGTTCAGCTACTTCCTGTACAGCCGTGACGGCCACAGCCCGGGGGCCCTGCAGGTCTTCATCCGGGTCAACGGCGGCCCCAAGGGCAGCGCCGTGTGGAATATCTCTGGCTCCCAGGGGCGACAGTGGCACCAGGTGGAGCTGGCCGTCAGCACCTTCTGGCCCAGCGATTACCAGGTTAGACAAATACATGGAAAACCCAACCCAAAGGTAAACTAGGTTGGGCTTTGTTAATGTCTGAAGATTGGGTCAGGATTTTTTTTATACTGTGGTGAAACGTTGCCTGGAAGTCAAAGTCATCTAGCGTCTAGTGTCTTTAGAAGTTTGTTTTCTAGTTGTCAGAATGTTAACAGTTTAGTAGCAAAACACTGCATCCCTTTTTTCTTTCAGTTTTCATTTATACATTTAAGATTTAGCGCGTTATGTTTACAACTTGACAGCTAAAACCAATGAGCAAACAGCTGACCGTAGACATGTTGTAACGTGTCTGTAGTCAAAGGTTCAGTTTAAAGTGGTGTGTGGATTATGACTGTGAATGCTCAGTTGGAGATGAACTCCCTCTGTAGGGTGTCTGGCTTCTGCCTGCAGCAGATGAACTCTGTAAAAAGGTTTAGGTGGTTTGAGCATCACATCAAAATGTCTTCTGGATGATTCAGTTTGGAGGTTTTTCAGGTTTACTTGGCAGAGAACCAGTGGCAGAGCCAGACCATGTACCTGGACTGGATAAACTTTAGCTCCCCCCCCCTGACGAGTTGTAGAATGTTCCTATGGAAATAATGTCTACTTATCCCTGCTACACCTGCAGCCAGACTTTGGAAAAACTGAAAAGGCTGATGGATGGGATACCAGCTCTGCTCAGTCACTCTCTAAGCTCAACCACTTTCAAACCATAAACACCCGTCTGCCTCCAAATTTCAGTAAAACACACCTGTTGTTTTGGCATGTTTTCATCTTTACTAATCCATATGTAGTGTGTGGATTCAGGTCTTCAGATTGTGTGGGTACTGAGGCCATCATGCCATTTTCTTTCACACAGCACCCAGTATTTGCCTCTTTTCTGCCAATGCATTTATGTAACTCTGCCAGCAAAACCTGCTGGTAATTATAGATTTTTCTCTCAAATCCAAGCAAACAGCCCACTTGCCAGCAGATATGGACCATATTTTGTCCACAGATAATAAAAAAATGCTTCAGTGTGATGCTCAAAAAAGAAGCAAAAGCCTCTAATTATGTTATTACATTTAGAAAAACCGGGAAAAAGTATTTGCCTCCCTTGTCACATTTAAATATTTCAGATCATGAAATTAATTTTAACAAAGATAATATGAGTACATACAAATCAGCTGTTTTCAAATGAGGGAAAAGCTATCCAAATCAACCCCATATGAAAATATAATTACTCCTTGTTTTTTTCTGCTGGAGCCACTCAGAGGTCGACTTGCTGGTGTCCATTGAATAATTTTTCATCATGAATTTATGGATGAACATGTTTTAAAAAGTTCCACTCCTCTCTCAACAGCTCACAAAATGCTTTCCTTACACTCGTATCAACGTGCTTTTTAACAAATATCCCCGTTTGTGTCGTTTTTGATCAGCAGTAACATTTTCTTCCTTCTCTGAAGCCTGCTGTGCTTTGGATGTTGTTGGCTCTTTCCTGATTTCCTGTCTACAAGAAAGTCAGTCAGAGTGATTTTGATTTGTAAGGCGGTGCTCTACACATGGCCGAGAAGTAAATATATTTATTTGATATTTACAAAAAATGTAAGGAAAATCTTTCCATCTGTCTTTCCTTTCTGTTTCTTTTTATTTCTGTCTCTTTCACTCTGTCTTTTCTTTCCTCCTTTGTTTCCTTCTTTCTTTCTTTGTTTCTTTCCTTCTGTTTTTTAATTCTTTCAGTTCTCTTCTTTCTTCCTTTAAGATAAAAATCAAACAGGATTGATCAGAAAATGATTGCTTTAAAATTATTAGGGATCATTATGAAACACTGAAAACATAAGAAACATCAGAAAACATCTGAAATTATTGCCAAATAAAAAGACAGTCGTTTACTTAGCATTTTAAGTGACCAGATAGCATGCCTTGACCAATCAAAATGCTTGAAAAATGCGTAACAGCAGCCAGCCAAATCAGTGACAACCTTTTATATTTAATTGAGAAAAATCCACATTTTATGGTTTTCATTACATCTCCAGGGCTAGTGGAGAGGCGTTAGTCCGATGATTTCCATGTGTTTTCACTGGAGCTGCCACATGTTTACCAAGCTACTTTAGACTCAGTTTAATCCTTCATGGTGGTTTACGGTGTAGTTTAGTTTCTATTCTCCCACTCAACATGCATGTTTAAGTAGAGCAGATTTGCTGCTGTGTTGTACAACAAGCCGTTTCAATCGCGGTGTAATTTCTGGGTTGCATGTTTAGCTTGTATCATTATTTACTGGTCCATTTACCTGAGTGCTGCACTGTGATCAATAGCTCAGTTTGATGCCTCCATCGGTGCTGATGCATAATTAGTGGTATTGTGGAGCTTGTAAGATTCTCACGGCTGCATACAGCCTTTCCTCACCTCATTACAGCTGATAGTTTATTTTTTAATGCGGTCCGTCTTCTTAGTGATTCCCCCCTCTCGCTCTACCCCCCTGCCCTCTCCCTGAAATTGTTGGTAATGAGGAGGCAGTGGCTGTAGGAGCATGAGTTTTGCCCAAGAGTCAATTGACCTCAATTCCATTTGACCCAGTGTGTTCAAGGTGGAGATTGAGTGGTGGTGGGTGTTTGCTTCCATAACCTTGGTGCACTCTGAGGCCCACCTCAATAAATCAAGAGCTAGTTAATGGATTACAGGCCTGAAGAGATCAATGAGGACAGCCTGCGCCGCACCGTCCTCAGCTCTCCTGTCCTCATCGCTGGCACCAACAGCCAAGCTGATAATTAAAGTAATGATTTATTTTCCCTTTAGTGTGGATGTTGGAAAGTTTGGCGAAGCCAGAGGACTAGGGACAGGAGATCTCAGTGGAGTGAGCCGATTCGTACAGTCTGGTTTAGATTAGGGTCTACTGTTGATGGAAGTTCTCCCAGCAGGCAAAGAGACAGACTTCCTTAAGTTTCCTGTGAAGCTGAATCGTCTGCAGCAGATATTGAAGCAGGAGCATCCACACGGATCAGGAACAAAGATTGTCTGCTTCATCAAAAGAGACAGGAATGAGTTTCTTATTACAGACGCAGCTTTTCTGGATGGTTGGTGAAGTATTGATGTGATTGAGACCGGGACCATTCCGGTCTCAATCACCATGTTCCACTCAACATGTTCCACTGATTTCATCCAGATCTAGTTTGGGATCTTTCTCCTGTTGGAACAGCCAATTCCACCCACGTTTCAGCCAGAAGTTGTTGATTAACGATGACATTGATGAGATCGGAGGATTTTCTCATCACTGCACCAACTTTGAGCAACGCATAAATACCAGTAAAGTGACACGGACCCTGAAGATGTAGCTACTACCACCATGTTGGACACTTAGTGCAATATTCTTAAGTTTGAAATCAGAACCTTGACCTTTCCAAACACACTTCCTGACGTTGTAGCACAAGAGTTCAGTCTTTGTCTAATCTGAACCTAAAACTTTATTTTTCCCCAAATGGGATTTGTCTTGGGTTGTTTGAGAAGCTGCAAATTTTGACTGAGCTTGAAAGTGTTTTATTTAAGTAATCACTTTTTTTCCTGGTCTTCTTCCTCTATGTCCACTTTTTCTTAATTCAGTTGAGTTTGGCTTGTTTATACCACCTCAATTCATGACATGTCATCTAAAGGCACCTTACAACAAAAAGGTCAATTCAGGAATACCTTCATAATGGTGAATATAACATAGACTGGAACTAGACTAAATGCTTTTTTAAATGAAGGAATAATCAACAAACTTACAACAAATAAAATTGCATAATCAAATCATTCCAATAAAAGGTTATTTTCAAGACATTTTAGTCTTCCAAAACACCAAACATTACAACCATGTACAACTAACATGAGGTGATCACCATGTGGATCTGCTGAGGTGTTGCCTCCAAAGCCTTCAGCCAGACAGGCTTGGTGTCTCTTGTCTTCCTGATGACGATAACCTGAAGATCTCCAAGGAGGCTTAGAAGAGGTTACTACCTCGACGGAAACTTTCAAAAGTGAGTCTATAACTCAACCTTAAGGTTGTTTCTGGTTTAGGAGTAGATTAACAAAAGGACTCCAACTACATTCAGCGGCCTGTGAATCTTTACCAAACTCTTCTATGGTTCTGGTTGTGGTTCGTTCTGCCTCCACAGAACCAGAACCAGAACATGTAGAGGCAACATTCAGCTTCTATCCACCACAAATCTGGAACAAACTTCTAGGAAACGGCAAAACAACTTTAAATCTAGACTAAAAACCCACCTGGTTAGAGCTGCTGTTGAATTACCAAATCTTTACTGACCAACATTTTTGATGTGTATTGGTGATGGCACTTGATAAAATGTATGTTTATGACTGGTTTCTCAATTGGTGACTGTTTCTATGATTTTTACTTCACCATTCTTCCAGGTCTGCAGTTGTCGGTGTTGCTGGTGTACCTTTCCTGACCAAACCTTTTCTCTCAACGTTCCATATAAATGCTGCAGCCCTTTGTGACCAGATTCTAATCAAGTGACACCAACCCAACAAAAACAGCCCTTTTAATATCATCTTCCTTTCTGTGGCTCGGTGGTAGAGTAGTTGCCTTGCGATCGGAAGGTTGTAGGTTTGATTCCAGCGTCTTCTTGTCACGTCGATGTGTGCAGGGCAAAGTCCCTAATCCCAACCTGCCTACCAATCAGAGTATTGGTGTAAAATTGTGTCTGTAGTGTGAAGCACTTTCAGTGGTCAGTATGACTGGGAAAAAATATTCTCTTCTTTTGTCCATGCCGACACCGAGCTCAGAGCTCGGCAAAAGCCCCCCAGGGCCGGCTCCACTCCTCTCACCGCGCCGCATAGCCGATAAAGATCTGTGTCAGGTGCTGCCAGCCGACACATCGGCCCAAGAGCTGCAGCCCCTCCCAGGCAAAGGACGCTTCAAAGGGGCTTTAGGGGAGAATGTGTGTGTGTGTGTGTGTGTGTGTGAGAGAGAGAGAGAGGGAGAATGTGCTTAAAGTGGATGAGATAAAAAAAAAAAAAAAAAAATTCTGCCAGTAATCATGGAGCGCCTCAGGAGGGGCACGGGCTGCACAGATATGATGGACTGTGATCAGAGGTGTTCTTGGCCTTGAGCATTACTTCTGAGAAACTTCTAGTCAATACTTCTAGCTTCCACATCACTGTTGTTAAAACTATGGGCGCCTTTTTAGCTATTAATTAGAATATTTCCAAGTCTATCCAAGCATTTAACCGTAGAGGGGATGAAAGACCTCTTACTTATATTGATCCGTTGAGCGGCAGTAAAAGCAAAGTGCAACTGCAGCAAAGCAAAGCAAAGCAAAGCAAATGTCCCATCAGTCATTTAGGTGTCACTCCTCTGAGTTCTGGGATTGGGTGTTGCCCTCCAATCGAGGTGGAAGAGAGGCAGTGGAAAAAAATGACTAAATGACACATAAAAACCAACACTTTATATCCAGAGTAATTGGTTTGTAGACTTGTTTCCGCTAAGTGGCAGATTCTGTTTTTAGTCTACAGTTTTGCTTCTTGTCTTAACTATTATCTGCTCAACTTTCTCTTCCAATCTCATAAGTATCCTTATATCATGTAGACTTTTACTAGGCCATTCTAACACATGCCATGAACTAAATCACACCAGACTGCTCAGTCTGTGTGATAGTCAAAAGAGAAAAAGTGCAAATGATTCATTGGGATGTAACAGTAAAACTTTTTAAACCTGTAAATAATGCTTACTTGTCAGCTTCACAGGCTTATTCTTTTTCAAAAGGTATAGCATTTTAACATTTTTGTGCATAATTTGCAACAATATTGTTTATTTATCTCCTCAGAAAACATGAAAAGTTCATAACATTTCGCATTCACAGCAAACCAGAGTCACTTAGGCTGTGTCTGTGTCCTGACCCACAGACACTTACAGTGGATTATTAGGGCTAGACTAATAGGTTTTTGTTTGATTTTTAATAATAAAGTCATAATTATATCAGAACTCCACACCAAACTGTGTTAAAATTAGAAAAACTGAGCATCTTGTGAAATTATACTTGGTTTGGTTTTACAAATAAAGAAAATGTTCATCTTTTAACACATCAACATGAAGTTATTATCAGCAGCAGGACTTTAAAACAATCATTTAAGTGAATGTCTCTCAGAGGAAGAACCACAGACTTATTGAGCCTTTCATATTTGAACTTGTTAACCATAAAAGCTTTTTGTCATTACAACTTTTTATTAAATGTTTTTACAACTTTATTCCAACAATAGCAAATGCCTCTTTATTCTGCCAATAGCTACTATTTTATGACTTTATTCTTGTATTTATTTATTTTTTTAAATCTCTTCGTCTGGCCATCATACTCAGTCATACTTGCTTTACTAATCTCTGCCGCCATTCTTTTTCCACTGTCACAAATGTCTCCATTTGTCCTCTATGAAGGTTCATACTGGCATGTTTCAAAAACATCCTTTCCTCCTCAGTCAGCTCTGTATTCGTACCTGTGCTGGTTCTCCTGGCTTTAACAAGCAGCTGGTCAGTTAATTTGAACACTGCTGCCACCTACTGACCGGAGGCCTGTTTATCAGTCAAGTATGAATATGAATGCATACATCTGTTGCTGTAATGTGACGACATGTGAAGGAGTTGAGGGGGTGTGAATATTTTTGGCTTTCCGGTGTGTTGGTTAGGTTGGGTAAATGTTTTCCCCTGCAGGCCGGTTGCTTCCGCAACGCTGCATCTCATGAGCCAAGCAGGAAGCAGCAGCAGGTGGACATTACAATCCTTGCTTGTTTTTTTTTTTTTTTCCTTTCTCTTTTTCATGTGCGACTCCTTCCTAACCATCTATGCTCAGAGCGGAGCTCCTCCTCTGAGGTGGATTTGTTTCTCGTGTCACCGTGTCACTTTCTTTTGTTACCACTGATGACACAGATCCCTCTTCATGTGAGCCGGCCCTCCTGCTGCTCCCATCAAACTTTTCTCCTGCCATCTCTCTTCCCTTGCTATATTTTTTCTCCTTCTGGATCTTTTCAGCCTGGTTATTGCCTTATGATTTCCAATTCTCATCTCTCCTTCTGGGATTTCTCCCATTAAGATGGATTCCACTGGTAGAATTTCACCTGGGCCAATCAGCAAATAGGACAATTCAATTGAATTCAATTTGTTTAGCACCAATTTCATCTCAAGGCACTTAACAAGTTGTGCACAATGACACAGATTTTTTGTCTGCCTGTAGTTTTATCAGTGGCAGCAGAGGAAGTGGAGGAAACCGTTCAGTCAGTGTTGGCCACGCTTCTAAATATTGAATTAACCTCAACAGCCACTACGTTCAGATCAGTCCTTCTCTCTTCGAAGTGGAGGCTAGCATCTTTTATATGTTTGCATAAAACACACACACCTTTTGAATACGAGCACATAGAAGTGAACAGTTCAACTTTCCCAGGTAGCTTCAGCATCCTGGAAATCTGACTGCAAAATTTCAGTAAATGGTAAAAATGACAAAATTTGTTAGCTTGAAATCTGTGACCTTGTTCAGCAAGTTCAAAAAACATAATTGAATGAATTGAAAAATGACCCAAACAGAATTTAAATATATCTACGCAGCACCAATACATTCTAAATTAAACTTCTCTGCAATCATACAAACTCAAAGTACATAACAAAATGTATTTAAGGGCTTAAACAGCGGATTCTGTATATGTTCCCCTCAATATTCTGAAAAATTTTGTGCCATAATATTGCCTTGTTTATTTGTAGTACTATATTTCCCTTGTGTTTTATTGGGCAGAGTTTTACGGGCGGCCATTGTTTCTCTTTGTCAAGCAAACTGTCTAATCTGCAGTTGTGCATGCCGTGCTGGGATTGAGTTTTAGCAATTTGCATAATAGCTTAGTGTTTGCATACGCACAGGTATTGGACACTGATGCTTGTTTTTTGGCTGTGCATGTTACAAACACACACGCACACACACTCTCTCTGAGTGAGTGCAGATGCAGAGGAGCTTAGTGTCTCAGCGCAAAGCTGAGCAAATCGATGCTGGTGGGTGCGTTGATGCGTGATGAATTGAGGAGTTAATCGGTCAGACGTCCCTAATGACCCGACATATGAATGAAAAATAAAAATAAATTAGTGGAAAGAAAAGCTTAGCCTGTATCCATCCACCAAAGGCTTCAGCATTATTGATTGGCCCCCGGCACTCAGAGCCTGAAGCATGGCGAACACTGCAAATCTCCCTGCCATCTAAGCGCACGCTCACAGGCGCTGGGCTGCGGACAGATGACCGGCAGCGGTAATGTGCACACCTCATGTCAGAGGCATATACCGCTGTCATATTAGCACCTGCTAGCTCAGACAGAGCGGCTCAGTAAAATGAGAAGGCTTTCACAGGGGATGGTTTGCAATTAATCCTGGGGATCGTAGAATGACTGTGGTGCATGCTGGGAAGTCACTTTGAGTCTCTGTGTGCGCCCAGCTCACTTAGATGAGTGAGTTCATGTTTAGGCTGTGTTAAAGGATTCCTGCTGTGTTCCTCTGGGTCTAATGAAAGTACCAGCTGGAGAAGCAGGTCTAATGAAACCTGTAGTATTTATTTCTAAATCTGAATCTAAGAAATAGTTCCAAGCTTTTACTCAGGTGATGTGTTCATTTACAGTACATGATGCAACCATCAGCCACACTGTCCTCTAGAGCTTTTACACAATGAATAAAAATAGTGTAAAAGCTTGTGCGATCCAGCATCTTCAGATAAATTCTAATCAAAATGTTGAAGCACCATCTTAGTCTTTTCCTAGTGTCAAAAGAGAAAATTATTAAAAACTGCGTTTGAAAACCAGTTTTTGATGAATTCATTGTGTCAAATTGGAAAAAAATGGTACTATATAAAACCCTCCAATCAGTCTGAAATGAACATCATTATGTTGAACATAGCTGTCTACCTAATAGGGCTGTAGCGATACACTAATGTCACGATACAATATAATACACGATATTCTGCTCACAATACTATATATATCATGATATTCAGCAAACTATATGATTCAATACATTTTTACAATTTTCTGAAAGGTTTTAGAGGGACAGTGATTTTGATGACATTCTGTGACAGTTCCATAAACTTTAATTGAATTAATTGAACTGATAGTGTAATACTGGTGTAATAAATGTTTTTGTTATACATATATTTGCTTTGTTTGAATGTTATTTGGCATTTGGTTATGCAGAAAAGGAACCTTTTTTGTCTTATTCACTTATATTAGATAATGTAATTTATCTATTTCATTACATTATTTAATTGTAACTGTCATGTGTGACAGCTGTCATTTAATTCATGTGGATTTGACATAAAACTCAAAATAGGATTTAATGTATTGATACTCGCGGATGAAAAATCAATACTTTCTGAGGAAAAAAATATTGATAAATATCGCAGAATCAACAAAAATTACACAGCCCTATTACCTAATAGTTTTTACACAGCAAAACTTATCAAACAGTAAATAATGTGAGTCTTTGGTTTATGTTTAATGCAAAAATCAAAACAGTTTTCAAGTGTTACTGATATCTCGTCACTGTTTTCCCAGAAACTACAGAATCATATCAATGAAGTCGTGCGGTCATGTTCTTATAGGATCATAGGATTATTAATGAAACAGGTACTCATCATCTAACTGCCTCTAGACTGGATTCTTGTATTATGGATTGTTTGAATTCAGTCAGGCTTGTATTAGGTTAACCCTTCTCTCTTAATTTCTAACTTCCAATCAGTGTGCTTGTCAAGGTGTAAAGCTCTGTAGTCATTTATTTCTCCATGATCTCCTCAGGTCATCTTTGAAGCGACTGTTTCCGAAGAGCGGCAGGGTTACATTGCCTTGGATGACACCGTGCTGCTCAACTATCCCTGCTGTAAGTAGCAGATTCTATAGTGTTCACAGCCTACCTACTGACCCTCACTGACCCCTCTGAAAGCATCCAGCTGACCTGTCCAGAAAACTCCACATCGTCCCAGAAGTGACTACAGACCACAATGCATTCTGCTAATGGAGGAGAATACATAAGCACAGACAGCCTGTAGCTGTCAGGCTGCCGGAGGTGCAGCTTCGCAGCGGGGTGCCGTCTCTTTTGTCCTGCTGAATGCCTGACCTTTTCATCCGTCTTCAAGCTCCCAGATGGGAACTTGTAAAACTACTGCGATGCCACAGGCGAAGGACAGCCAGTAGCTGCTCTGGCAGAGAACATTATGTAGCTGGAATTTGGTTGAACATTATACTCAGTTTTTTGCTATGTCGCCTTCATTGTTAGGGAAATGATCTTTTCACTGTCTTTATCATCATCAGTTATGTTTGTGCTATTGATCCAGACATGCAGAATGGATCACTAGGAAGGTTGGTAGGAATTTCATGCTTAAGTTCCAAAGTGGTCCAAATCTCACAAAGCTCCTTTTTTGGTCCACTGTCCCCCATCATCTGCTGACTCCAGTTTGTACAGTAATAAACCACGGTGCTTATATGGATGATACTCAGCTCTGCATTTCTATGTTACCACATGGCTACAGTTCCCATGTTGCTGCAGATGACATTGGAAAGAGTCACATAAACAAGACGCAGTTAGTCAGCGCGGTGCACAGCAATGCTCACCTGTCACCATTACATCACTCATTACAGGGTGGCCCAGATCTGCCTGCTAAGCAGCATAATAGTGTTCTAAAAGCAGTAAAGGTTGTGAAACTTGTCCTATGAAAATGAATATCTGGTGTGCACTAGTTACTTTCTCATGCGCACCAGATCTCTTGCACAAGAGAAAGTTTTTTTTATTTTTTTCATTCAGTGTCTCTTTAGGAGCTCTAGAATATAAATCTACATATATAATTCTATCATATGCTGCCAACCTGAGAAATCCTTGCCTCTCTCTTCCCACCCTGTAGATATTTTTTTCTAGATTCACCACTGCCCACATTGAATGTTTTTTGTCAATTCCAGGATGTCTGGACGTCAGTTTGTGACCTTAAGCTTAAACAGATTTGGGTTATGAAGCAGGACGATGATTCAAAACTCACCAGCAAGTCAAACAATAAAAGAAGTGTAACTTTTTCAGTCAGGCAAGACTTAAATCCAATTGAGCAATTTGGCATGACATTTGAAGGACTGATAATGCTCAAAAACCCTCATAGATAGATGAATAGACAGACCTTTAATCTTAACTAAATACAATATAATTATGGTTACAGGTTTTTTCCCTTTTGTGTTGTTGCATTTTTAGAAATGTGGCCTAACCAAAGCCGTGCTGCTACAACACATCATCTAAAAATACCAGCATTTTGAACTGTCGCTGGTAGTGATGGTTGCCAAGATCCACTCTTTTAGTGAGAACTGGTATATTTTTATAATAAATAAATACATGTAGAAAAATGTTAATGAATGATAATGTGGCGTATTTATGACCTCATGAAATTCAGATATCTGTTTTCTGGTGCTCATGAAAAGCAAGACTGACTGTGAAGTATAAATCACTGAATCCTTGCTAGATAAAAAAAAAAAATATGGAGGGACCTGAAACTTTCAAAATCGGCACACTTACTGATTTATTTTTAGTTTGGAATCTAAACTCAGCCTCTGCTCCACTCTTCCCTCTTTGGAGCGAGATGCATTTGCACGGTGACTCAGTTTCCTGGGCTGAGGGACGGTGCTTCAAAAATCACATCAAGGTTGGTGCAACGTTGTGATTTTTCTTTCCTTTATTTTTGCCAGAGAGAAAAAAATAATCAAAAACAATTCCAATATTTACCTGAATATAAATGGATACAGAAGAACTTGTTATTTGTTGCAGAGGTTCTGAGTAAGCTTTCCTCCATCTTTGTTTTCATCTTAGACAGCATCACTGAACTCCAGAGGTGCTGCGTTGATCCGAGTCTTTCCTCTCTGTCTGCACTTCAACAGACAAGGTGCCTCATTTCTCTCGGCTGGGAGACGTGGAGGTGAACGCCGGGCAGAACGCCTCGTTTCAGTGTGTCGCCACGGGCAAAGTGTCTGAGACGGAGCCATTCGTGCTTGAGGTAAGAAGACATGGGCGACTGAGGGATTTCTTATTGTCATCTTTGGTTAAAATATTGATCTTGAACAACTCTAAGAGAAAATAAATGGTGCAGATGAAAAATATCTAATTTTCTGTTTAATTCAAAAACACAACTGATGGTCCAAATGTTGAATCCCAGCTATTTTGCTCTAACATGGCCTCCTCCTGTCTTCCTGTGCAATTCCCCTCGATTAAAATATCTCTTCACAGACAGTCAGTCTGGGTTTTCTCCTGTTCACTTGGATTTCTCTGGTAGAATTTCAGAACTGAAGTTGTGAACAATGATGCCATTTTTCTGAATTGTAGTCTGCCTGTAGTTTTAGCAAAAGTGAACAAAGCCGTTAAGTTCATGTTGGTTAACCTTCCAAATATTGAATTCTCATTAACAGCTGTGTTATTCAGATCGGCCTTTCTCTCTTCACAGTGGAGGATGGTTGTTTACAGCGCAGACGGTTTCCAATAAGCATTGTATACGTCATATACGTCAGCCAAACGTTAGAGATTGGGTGGAATTTTAATCTTCAACTGAGGCCACGCCTCCAGGAAGCAATTGTTTCTCAATAGTGTAGGGTCCAGTCTCTGTGGACGAAGCGAGACGCAGAACAAGAAGCTGCTCTGATTGCTAAGCAATCAGAGCAGAAGTATTCTGTTTTTGTATAAGACAAAAATAATTTGTCTTATTTTTAGAAGACAAATTATTTTTGTGCTTGAACAAAAATCAGGATTTGAATCCAGAACAAATGCAAGGTTAGCAGGTCTGTTAGTGATGGTCTTCATGGGATGACCCTGACCAAACGATTACTTTCCATCCATGATGTTGTTTTGTTGGAGATGCTGAAGGGAAATCTGTATGGAGGTAGAACTGTGTGTCATCAAGGTGAAGCAAAGTCATACTTTCTGGTGATGTCTCAGAGTGGCAGCATATACAGTAGAATAATAATGATGGCAGGTTTTATGGATATAGTAAATGTCAGGTTTTGTAGCTGAGAGGCAACTTGGTGAACAGCTGCAACACTAAACCCAACAGACTGTTCCAGGCAGAAACAGGCCAGAACTCCAGCAACTAGGAGAAGTTAGATCTGATTTAACTTGTGTGTGTGTGTGTGTGTGTCGTTTTTTAATTCACTGTATGTAAACTTCTGGTTTAAAAAATAAATAAATAAATAAATAAATAAATAAATAAA
>NW_015114225.1:117968-119639 GCF_001443285.1 Poecilia latipinna | reverse complement strand
TGTACTTAAGTACAGTAACGAAGTACTTGTACTTCGTTACTTCCCACCACTGTATATATATATATATCACTTATTATTCCTGAGTCACCATGGTAACGTAACCTTTTCAAAGAGTTATAAGGAATTCTAACCTCCCTGAAGAGATTACAATACCATGCAGAAGAGTGAAAATGGAAGCATTTTTAGCGTAATAACTTTTGGGATTTTGGACAGAAAAAGCAATTTAGAGTGTTTCTAGTACCCTACTATCAAGTTTGGCCTTTTTTAGGAAGGCCTGGATGGCTGCATGCTGGAAATATGATGGAATAGTCCCAGTTATGAGGCTGGAATTGCTTTTTTGTTTGACGTTGGGACAAACTACCTCAGAAGGATCTTTGATCATTCTGAGCAGAAAATACCCAAAGTTATTTATATCAAAGTTATTTCACTTTTCTGACTTTCTCCAAATTCAGAAGACATGTGTGGAGCATGCTACAGCTGGAACTTTAAAATCTTTAAGGATTCATTCACAGCAGCCCTGTTTAGTCCGCTTTAATCCAAATCTAGTTCGTTTGCCTAGAAAGTCTGGAAACTGCTCCAAAAGCAGGAAGTCTGCAGAATCTGATGCCTCACCATTTTGGTTTACATTTTGTGAAGAAGGAAGTTGTGCTCATGTCTTCTTCAGAGGTTTTCATGCCGCTTTCTTCAGTGGTTCTTTGTGCAGTGCCCTCACAGGCAGAGAGAGTAAACAGTTTTACTTATTTTTTTTTTTTATTATTTTGCAAACAGGTTTTTTTTAGGGGTGTGGTTTGTTTGACACCTTGCAGTGAGAAAGCTAGCCGCACCAGCTGAAAATGTAACAAATGTCACAATTTTGGTCCCAAATCAAATCCAGTCTATTGGAGTGTCAGGTGTGAAAACAGCCTGAAGCGCCAGCTGTATCTGTGAGGTCAGACACTAACGTGGGGCGAGACGGCCAGGCTCACAGTCGCCGCTCTAATTTATCCCAAACGTGTTCCATCAGGTTTAGGTCAGGGTTCTGCATGTCAGTCATGTTCTTCCACACCAAATTAACTCAGGCATGTTGGAACAGAAAGGGGAAATCTCCAGACACAAAGGGAAGATGAAGTAAGACAGTAACGCAATGATAACTTTGTAAAGCACAGGCATAATGTATGGATATTGAAGAACATAAATCCTTTTGAGCTGAATTATTTCTAGGTTTATTAATTAGTGGAGCTGCTTAACTCTGGATCCATTCTCCTGTAATTGAGTATAGCGGCACTAATAATCCTGCAGTATGGTTCAGACAAATGCTGAATTTGACAGCCTGATATTGTGTTTTGATCATTTCAGTGCTGCTGCACTCTAAAAAATAATCCTGTAAATTTACAGTCAAATACTGGCAGCTATAGATGCCAGAAGTTTACTGTAAATACACAGTAGCTGTACCGTAATTAATCCTGACAGTAATCATTACTGTTTAAACTTTACCTTTAATAACATAAAGTTACCTAATTTTTAAAGTGCAATCAGTAATTCTTTTATTTGGTTAATGTCAAGTTGTCATAACAAAGACATTTTGAATAATGTCAACTTTGTATTAAAAGTGTCATAATTTACCGAATGACACTTTATGACAACAGTCATAAATATTCATGAAGGCTTATTCATGTTCATGACAGGTGTTAT
>NW_015114225.1:105516-114720 GCF_001443285.1 Poecilia latipinna | reverse complement strand
TAAAAAAGCTGGCGTCTGTAGATACCAGTATTTTACTGGACATTTACCTTTTCAATCCTGTAATTACCTTTTAAAGTGGTGTAGTACTGTAAGTAAATACTGTAATGACGCCAACACACCGCAGATGTAGTACCGTCACCAGGGTTTATTAGAAATAATAGCGAGCTGCTATTCCTTAGGCTGCAGCTCGCCCCTCTAACAAATCGTTACACTCAACTGAATAGCTTCACTGCTAACACACACTGAACTCTCCGCTCTTCCGGTGTTCTGTCAGATCAGCATCGGTCCTGGTCCTCTCGCTCCCCTGATCCCCTGCCCACATGACAGGTCCATCACATGTGAGTGGGAGTCAGCAGAGTCAGACAGGGGAAGCCCATAACACTCTATACATAACAGTGATCACAATGCAACTTATAACAAATACACATAACCATATGGAGCCCAGCAGAACTAAAATACAGAATCGTTAAAACACTACGGTGGCAGACAGGTGCAAACACGAGAAAAACAAATACAACAAAGAAAAGACGCAAACAAAAAAGAGATGCAAAATATATATATATATATATATAAAAACAAGTGTTCCAGACCACTAGAGCTTTGTGTACGGGTTCAGTGTCTGCATCCTTTTAAGCTTATTCTGTCATGGGCTTGAGAAACGACCCGGTCTACGGAAGAGGGGTCCTGCGAAGGCAGAGAGCATTGCAGAGAAGCTGTAGCCTTCAGCTAGCTGCCTAGCCTCCACCTCGGCGTTATGTTGCTTAGCAACCGTGACAACATTATTTAAACAATGTTTGTAGGCGAGAATGTAGATGTATAAATCTCACATTTCTGCTCGGTTCATCAGTGCATCACCTAATTGCAATATCTGTCCGACGTTTTCGGAGACGTCTGCTCCCGCTGTATTAACACCCAGCTCCCCTCGCCTGCTGCCAGCTGGTCCAGGTTTAGAACACCTGACTCATTTGGGCTTTCCCAAATGACAGTTAAACACAGATATTAAGTCAGGTAACATCTAGTTGTAATATTTTGGTTCACTAAAATATTTCATTTATTCCTGAGCAAATCGGTTTGACTGATTAAAGTTAAGCCTAAAAACACAATAGTTTGATTAAACTGTATTGTCTTACCTGAGATTTGGAGAGTATTGAAAAGGGATTCTTTGCTTACATTCCCATTGCTTACATATGTTGCGATTGTGGGAGCAACTCTTTATCAAACACCATCTCTTTACGGAAACTAACAAACCCATCTTTGAATTTGACTAAACAAGTGTTTAACATTGTATTTTTAACATACAACACCAACACTGGTAATCTAACACTTTTGATTATGCTCTGTAGATTTTGATTCATTCCCTAAAAGATTTATTATAGAAAGTATTTTTTTTCTTTCCGTTTAAATGCCGGTTCTCTAAGCTGCAAATACAAGTAAAATGTCTTGCCTAGGAAAAAAACTGTATTGTTCAATTATTTTGCGGTAGTTTACTGCAGGTCATCAGTCTAGATCGTGACAACAGAAGAAGACATCAAATTGACAATATCCTACCGAATTTTGGAATAACAGTGTTACTGCTGGAATTCTGCTGTAAATTTACAGCCATTTCTAAGAGTGTGGGAAAAGATCCAGTTGCAGATATGAGAGGTTATTAAATTAGCGCCTTTTGCTTTAGTTCTCTGGCTGGGACGGGTTTTGGTTTACTAAAGCCGAAAGCCATTTTTCTCGTTCACCAACTGAAAATAGTTTCAATTTCCCTTGTCTGAATATGAGCTAATATTAGTCTTCAAATCCCTTCTCTGAATGCCTCAATCCTCCTCTGGCCTTTGAAGCCTCAACATCTGAGTGCTTTTGAAATGACGGCTGCAGGGAGAAGGGGCCTTGCAAATTACATCTCACTATCCTCCCAGTCCCAGCCTTTGTGTTTCTTTTTTGAGATGTTTTTCTTCAAACCCCTTTCTCACTGTGTTCGAGTGTCATTGACACTTGAAAAAAAATATCTAAAAATATTAGCTTATAAATTCTTGTTCGTGGTTAGAGCTACTCAGAACATGTGGGAGACACAAACAACTGAGAGCTTTTCACCTTGATGGCAAATTGTACGTGTGTGTGTGTGTGTGTGTGTGTGTGTGTGTGTGTGTGTACGTGCACTTGTGTGTGTCCGTCCATCCATTCATCCATCCATCCATTTTCTTACACCCTTGTCCCTGGTGAGGTCAGGAGAGGTGCTGGCGCCTATCTCCAGCGAATGTTTCGGGCGAGAGGCGGGGTCACCCTGGACAGGTCGCCAGTCTGTCGCGGGCGTGTGTGTGTGTGTGTGTGTGTGCAAAGTGAAAAATGCTAAATTGAAACGGCAGTCCGTGTGCTTTACCTAGAAAACTATTGTCTCCCTTGGATGTTTCAGACTTTTGTTGCTTTAACAAACCCATCATGATCAGCTAAATTTTGCTTCTTTGACCAAAAACTCTTTGATGTCAAAGTGAAAACTGATTTCCACAAAAATAAATCTCAATGAAATAAAAATATGTATCATATTGCGTGATTGCGTTTCCAATTGAGCACAAATCTTTGTTGGTATTCTGCTAATGTTGAAAAAACACAATTTTGCAATTGCAGTGTTTTCATTAAATAAGCAACGCAGTTAAAATCTCACACAAATAAGTTTTTTTTAACCAGATCAGATATTCAAAAATCAAACCGAGCCTTCATCCTCCAACCACTTCCTGTCGTCTTCTTTGTCTTTTCTGGCAGTAGTAACATTCTGTTGTTGATCATGTGACTCGTGATGTGACAAAAGTGTTTCCATTGCAGTTTTGCAAAACAGACTCAATTTGATCCAGCAAGAAAACCACCAGATCCTAGCGAGTTTTTTTGATTGCCGCATTTCATATAAGCAAATTAATTTTCATATCAAATAAAGAAATCATATGGTCAGTGGAAACACAACTTCTGCAGGTCGCTCTCAGTCATGTTTTCCTCCATTCTTTTTTCATAACTGTTCCAGATATCACTCTACTCTCCTTTGTCAGCGTAGTCATGGTAACCTGGTATCTTCTCTCCAGTCTCCTTCTTCACAGTCTGTCAGGTTGTGAGAGCGACCTGATCCAGGCAGACCGACACATGGATCACATTCCTTCATGTCTTGATGATGATTTAACTGAACTCAAAGGAGATATTCAGGTCCTTAAATTTTATTTTTTCCATCCATCTCCTGACTGATACTTTTGCAGTTATGCAGTCACTTATTTTACGTTGAATATTTTTAATTGTCATTATATTGTAGAAATGAGTTGACATTAAAGGTTGTTTAGTGATTTGTTTTTGGCAAAATTTTGCTGATCATGACTGATTTATAAACTACTGGCACCAGTTGATCGGACCTCTGTTGAATTAGATCTGTCACTTTAAAAGAGGTGAATATTTGTAAAAAAAAAAAAAGTGTAACTAATAGGAAAAATACTACATCATGCACACGACATAAACATTATCCAAACTACATCCGATTTTCTCCTGAGGCATTCCCAGCTCAAACCGCTGGATGTCAAATCGATTTCCTAGTGGAAATCAAGAGCGGACATTTTACGTTCTAATCTGCTTATTGTTTGAGCGAGCCACATATATTGCATGTCCTGCAAGGAGGCATTCTGAGCGGCAGCCGGCTCTGATTTGGTCCTGACGGGTTGAGCCGGTTTCCGGTCCGCCTGCGGCGCTGACACATCAGCATGGAGGCGACTGAGGAGATGTCAGCTGGAAACGACGACGAGCCGCGAGGCTGGAGGAGAAGCCAGCGTCGTTACCGCTTATCACATATTCATTATCTTGCCTCGCAACATAGCAGACTCTAGCCACCTTTTGTTTTTTTTTGTTTTGTTTTTTTTTGTTTGTTTGTGTGTGTGTGTGTGTGTGTGTCTCCTCAGTCTGCTGTGTTCCCAGTTTTAATCACATTGATGGGCCTTAAGTAAACATGTCCATTTCCCTCTGTGTGCTCTTTGTTTTTCTGTCAGCGGAGAAACAGCGCCGTGCTTGACACTTCCTGGCTGTCGCGGCTGAGCCACAAGCGGCTGATGGCGACGTTTCAGGTGGAGGCGCAGCGCGGCGAGCAGGACCTCTACCGCTGCATCACCCTGTCCCCCAGGGGGGCCGCCGTCTCCAACTTTGGAGAGCTCATCGTCAGAGGTGAGCAAGTCCTGCAACGGTGCAGAATATCTGTGGGACAGAGTGGAGGAATTCAACATGGGAGATGCAGGGCAGGAAGAAAAAGAACAAAAAAGAGAGATGTGGACGCACTAACAGAAAAATAGAAACTAAGAAAGAAAGAAAGAGAAAGAAAGAAGGAAGTGAATAATGGCAAGGAGACGATAAAACACAGTGAAGCGCCAACAAAACATCCTTACACAGGGATGTGAGGCCAGGCCAGGGAAAAAAAAATTATATATTATATCAATATATTTCCATCTATTTATTTCCTCTAATCATATATATATATATATATATATATATATATATATATATATATATATATATATATATATTTGTTTTTTGTTTTTTTTCATAGGGTCCATTCTTAATAATAGTACATAAAATACAAGGCATATAGTTTGAATGGATCCTTGTTACCTAGTTACACAAACATATTCATATGCAGATGAATATGATCCAAACATTTGGGTCAGAATCAAATGACTGAACTGTTACACCAACAAACTACAACAACATCAAAAGAAAAGAAAAAAAGCCTATCAGACAGGTGCGATACGAAGAAATCACATTTCCATCTATTTTCTCTAATAGAGAGAATAGATGGTTTAATTTTCTTTAGCTATGAGTTTTGCATCTTTAACAAATACATAAATGAAGCTGTGTCAGATTTCTCTGGCTTTCCTGTCTGCCTGTGTGTTATTCTATCCAGAGTGAAAGCTGATATCATTTGTATAATCCAATATGAAACACTTGGACTGTCTGGTCTTATCCAAAGACAGCAACAGACTCTTTGGCAAACAAGAGACACATATGGCTATATTGAATTTATTTATATTTTATTTCTTTTAATTTTTAAATTGGTTCCCTTTTTTTACTGGGTTTTAAATCCATGTCTTGATTGAAGAAGATGACTATGTATGCTACTCTTAGATCTGAACTTGACTCTGAGGAGGGAGGCAACATTTGAACATTTTCCAATGTTCCTGGTTTCACAGTTGTTGACTGAATGACATGTTTATGAAAGCATAAACTTTTTTAATGTTTTCATGATATAAAGCTCTTTGAACTGCGGTGTTGCAGAAATGTGCTACACAAATGAACTTGATTGACTGATGAAATAGTTTTGCAAAGTACTGTAGTGTCAAACTTTAAGTTAAAATAAATAAACTTCTTGGATCTTTCAGTAGATCCAGCCTTCATAGCGACACAGTCGGTTCTTGTCTGATTGAGTTAGAGATGCATCAGCGGCTGATTCTAATTAAAACACAGCTATTATAACCGGCAGGGGACAAAATGTGTTTGTTTTTAATTAACTCTATTGGTTTTATACATAGAAAGCTGAAAACACACAGCTTGTCAAGTTGAGTAGATGTACATGTCATAGAACGATCACGGCTTCATCACGGTCTGCTGTCGTTACATTGTGTTCTCTATGATAAACAGAAACATCGGAGCCGTCTAAGGAAATCACTGAGTCACTGATTTAATGAAAATGTTTAGACTTTTTTTTCATCTACTTTTTAAACTATTAAGTTACTGTATTTACAGGATAGTCAGTTTAAATGGCTTAGGTTTCTTGGCAATAAACTGATTGTCTTTCTTTTTTTTAACATTGCATATTTCCCATTAATGAGGTTGGGACACAGAGCAAAAGAAAGTGGTAAAATTTAATTATTTAATCATTTAATATATTAAGTGAGCCACAGATCCGCTTGTGGCTGCAGCAGGTCTCAGACCTCTGATCTAGAAGTTGAAGGCTGTGGTTCTGTCTCAATGTGGCCGAAGTTAGCCGCCTACAGAAGGAAGAAAGATAGGCAGCAAGAAACAAGAAAAAAGAATGAAGGAAGAACAACAGCAACAAAAGAAAAATGTGGACAATCAAAAATAAAAAAAAGAAAATGAGAAAGACACAAACAATGGCAAAATAAACAAAACTGCCTGACAATTACCGAAAGGGAAACCATTAAGCATGTGGGGAAAAAAGACAGACAAAAACAGAACCCAAAAAAGTAAGAATAACTAAAAGAACAAGAAAAAAAACACATTACAGAGAGCTTCAATGTTATTGCTGAAAAAGTCAGGCACTAGCAACACTTAAGATAAAACCAAAAGCAGCTCTAATAGAGTATTGTAAAGGTGATACACAAATATACTCTGCTAAGCATTAAACCAGTGTGTTTATGTTTAGCTGAAACATTTAATGCAGCATTTAAAACGATGAATTGCTCCAGAAGCTAAGCTAGCCTCATTACTAGCATAAGCAGCTCAATATTCAAAGTGTGGTTTCTTTACTCTGTAGCTAACATCTATCGCAGAATATTCCACACATTCACTACGCGTTTCTTTGTGTTGTTTTGTTTCTCTTCATCTGAAGTAATTTCTTCTGTCTCAGCAACAATACCAGTCTTCTCGTTGCTGCTTCTGTTGTTGGAGGCATTTCAGAACAAAGTGCATCGCCCTCTTCAATAATGCTGAAAGGGATTTTGCAGAAATATTTTCTTTTTTTTCCTCTGGGTTTTGCTCCCTCGTGGTTGCTTTCTGCTTTTCTCATGTTTCTTTATTACTTGGTTTACAGGCACATAAAGAATGATTCACTCCTCTGCTGACCCTGCCTTCATCACTACACTTTTAACAAGAGCCTTTGAAAGAATCAGCATTGTGAACTGATCTGAATTGTTCCTGGTTAAGGGTCGCACAAGGGTCATCTGGGATAGATATATTTGGATTTAAGCACCAGAATTCCAGTTTAAATGGCCACAGTGATGATTACCTGAAGAACCCTTAAAGCTTACTGGGCAGTGGAGTAAGTACATTTTAGAGCAGAGAAATTAAATCCTTCATGCTGAACAATTGTGTTTGCTTTAAACATCGCTACGGAAACATTAACCTGCCAGAGCTTGGAAATAAATTCAGGAACAGCATCTCGTTTGAACGAGAGAACTTTATCTGTACAACATATCGAGATTTATGTCATTAATAACATTTATTTGCAGGAGATTAATAAATCTTCTTAGAAGCCTTAGATTTGTTTAAGATGTCTGTTTTTGATTGATCTAATGTGATAATCTGTCTTAGACAAAGAATTTTGGGTTTTCTTTACCTATATGCCATAATCATTAAAATTGTGCACATATATATATATATATATATATATATATATATATATATATATATATATATATATATATATATATATATATATATATATATTTTATTTTATTTTTTTTTTTTTGTATGTTTACACAATATTAAAAATTTTGGTGATGTTTCAGTAATATATAGGAACAGAGAAACAAAGCAGTTCAAAGTGCTTTACATCATAAAAACACAATACAAAACACAATAATGGAGGGACCACTCTCCCTCCACACTGCACACCAGCCCAGTTAACAGGAAGTAGATTTAATGAGCTCACACCAGATGACCGTCTCTGTTTCAGTCCCGCCCACGCCCATCGCCCCGCCCCAGCTCCTGCGAGCGGGCCCCACCTACCTGATCATCCAGCTCAACACCAACTCCATTGTTGGAGACGGACCTGTCATCCGGCGGGAGATCCAGTACCGGGCCAGCCAGTCCACCTGGAAGGAGACCCATGTGGTGGGCTCTCTCACCTACAAGGTCTGGCACCTGGAGCCAGACACAGAGTACTACATCAGCGTTCTGCTGACCCGACCCGGGGAGGGAGGCACCGGAGCGCCGGGCCCACCGCTGGTCAGCCGGACCAAGTGTGCAGGTATGTGCAGTCACAGTGGATGCTTTTTCACAAATAAAAATATGAACAGTGTGGGACTGGTTGTCTTCAACCCCCTTTACTCTGATGCACCTACTTAAAAATCTAGAGCTCACCTTCTAGGTGTTGCCTAATAAGAGAGTTTTGTTCTGTGAAGGACTGCGATGGGAGAATCAGTCAGTCATGTCTCACGGTGGTGGCTGCATCATGCTGTATCGATACTTTTTTCAACAGGAATCAGTGAAGTTGGTGACAAGATGTGAAAAAGTTTCATAGGTGTTAAAACTTTAAAGGGGCACAATTATGTATTTTCCTTACATTTAGTTGTTATAAAAATGCTATATATCAAATATGACTTAAAGAAATCCATCCAATTCATCCCTCATCTTACACCCTGATCCCCAGTGTGGTCGTGAGGGGTGCTGGTGCCCTGCAGCGGTCACCAGGCGAGAGGCAGGGTCACTCTGGACAGGTTGCCAGTTCATCGCAGGGCCTTAAAGAAAATTTGATTTCATAATTTAACTTCTTGAAATTGGTCCTCTGACTTCAGGAAGTTATCACAACATGGCTCCTCTATTGACCCTTTAAAAAGGTTTTTAGCAGCGTCACTCTGAGAAGTAGCTCCTATAATGAGCTCAGCAGATGTGCAGTTCAACCAGATGTTTGTTAATATGGCATGATGATATTTGTGACACCAAGTTGAGTGACACACACACTCCACTCTGATCCACTCTCCGTCTGCTCGCTCGGTCTGTTCGGTCTCTGCTTGTGCTCAGCTCTCTGTCTGGTTCCAAAATGAAGTTGAGTGACACTCCACCAGCCAGTCACAGACAAGTTTTTGTCATCCAATCAAAGCATGCCTTGCATCCCTAGATCATCAGGTTTTATTTTGTTAACGCTGCTGTTGCTACTGCAGCAGTGTGGCTACGGATCACAAGTAAAAGTCTTTTTGCTCTCCAGATCACCACTGCATGTCAACTTGGTGGGACATTAATCACACCATATACTAGTTGCTACTGGCTAATCTGAAGGAGCTGAGTGAGGGAGGGCTGCTCTGTAAGGCAGAAGCTTGGAAATTGCAGCTCTGAGGAGGAGCTGCACCTTGAAGGCGGGGCTAAGTCCACCCAGGTGTTTTGGACAGCTGAGTGGTTGCCATGTAGGTTTCTCAGTCATGCATGAAATAATCAAAGCAACATTCCGAGTATGTTTTTTTTTTTTTTTTTTTTTTTTTTTTTGGGGGAGCAACTTTTAAACTTGTTGAAAATTTAAAAAAAACT